>NC_057803.1:298356749-298563462 GCF_018294505.1 Triticum aestivum | reverse complement strand
CCATTGCCGGCCTCGCGGCACCGGCCGGTGACCGCCGCCCCGCCACTCGCCGCCTCCGCCACCAAGCTCGATGCCGACAGCCCCGCGCCCCGTGACGCGACGCCCCGCCTCCGTGAAGCTCCGGGCGACCGCCTCCTCATCGCCGGCGGCCTCTCCGGCGAGAGATCTGGCCGCGGCTCCTTTTTTTTCCGGCGGTCCTCGAGCTGCTACAGTGCCCCGACCGCGCCTCGGTTTACGTGCAAACCCTAGATTTGTCCCGGAGAGGTTGATTTTTTTCACTAAGTATCGGATATTTTCAGTTCAAGTGCTCCTGTTCTCGACTCCGTAACTTTGCATTCGTAGCTCCGATTCATGCATATAGCATATCCAAATGTTCACCTCAGAGAGTAGATCATTTCATTCCATTGCATAATTTTAATTTGAGTTCATCTTGATGACCGAAATGCTGTTCGAAGAGGGCTACTTGAGTTAATTGTCAGATCTGCTACTCCGTTTAGGACTTTTGTCATTTTTGCCATGATTAATGTGTGCATGCTATGACCTGATGCTCTACATGTGTTTTGTTAACGGTTTTGTCATCTTTCCAGAGGTGCAACCCATGTATTTTTAGGATGTGTGTGGTGACTAGTGCAAGCTTGCAAAGTGGTGCACTTGCTAATTCTGTTTTCACGGACTTAGTAATATCACTAAGTCCTGGAGCTGTTCATCTCATTATGCCATATGTTCATGTTGTTTCCTAGTGATCCGTGCCTCTTTTGAGGATGATCAGTAAGGATGTTTTGTTAATATTGTAGTTCTCTATCCAGCCATGTATTTGTTTGCAATTATGGATCACCCTAGCTTGAGTCAATCGAGCTCTACTTTTGCTACTTTGTGAATCTGGGCAGATTGTCAACTTGTTTGCAATTTTGTCGGTGATGTTGTAGTTGATCCATGCATGCTATGCTATTGTTCTTGCCATTTCTAGCTTGCATTTTGTGCCTTCTTGATGGATGTATGCTTGTCTTGCCATGAATTGCACCGTAGTGAGCGCATCGAGCTCGTAAACATGCCTACTTGAGTTATATTTCAGCATGTGTCAGTTTTCACTAGTTCTGAAAACTGATTATGTTTTTGCTATGTTCACATGCTTGCAATTGTATTTTTTGATCCCTTTTGGCTCAAGGTCACTAAGGGACTTTTGTTAAGATCTTTGAGTAGCTCCATTCCATGCTTTACTTTGCCATGTTCAGATCCTATAGCATGTAGTTTTGTTGCTCCGAAGAGGGCTACCTGATCTGAAATTCCAGACAAGTGTTAATTTCACTAAGTCTGAGATCTGTTTGCCATTTGCATTTTTGCCATGTTTGTTTGAACCTGTTAATGGATGAATTGGCCGTAGCTCAGTGCTAGACTTTTGTTAAGCCTCTTGTAAGCATCCCTGCCATGTATTTTGTTGTCATGTTTGGGTGCTGTAGCATGTTCATCTCATTACATTTAGATGCCTACTTGTTGTAAATCGCAGACCGGTGTCATTTTGAATCGCTTGCCATTTCCAAACCGTAACTTCGATTCCGGCGTTCTTTATATCGTTTTCAAGCGATTTCATCCCATCTTTCCAGTGGCACACTTGGAATTCCAAGTTGAGGCCAGGTTCATGCATTTCCTGTCATATCTTGCATTTTGCATCCCGCATCGCATCCCGCATAGCATATCATCTTTGCATCGTGTTGTTTGAGTTTGCACGTGGTTGATTGTATCCTTGTTGCTTGTTTGTCTTGTTTGGGTAGAGCCGGGAGATGAGTTTGCTAACGAGGAGCCCCTTGAGTTTGCTTTCGAGGATCCAGTCAACTCTGAGAACTGTGCAGGCAAGATGATCATACCCTCGAAATCACTACTATCTTTTCTATGCTAGTTTGCTCGCTCTTTTGCTATGCCATTGCTACGATGCCTACCACTTGCTTGCAAGCCTCCCAAATTGCCATGTCAAACCTCTAACCCACCATGTCCTAGCAAACCGTTGATTGGCTATGTTACCGCTTTGCTCAGCCCCTCTTATAGCGTTGCTAGTTGCAGGTGAAGATTGGAGGCCGTTCCTTGTTGCAACATTTATTTACTTGTCGGGATATCATTATATTACTTTGTTATCTTAATGCATCTATATACTTGGTAAAGGGTGGAAGGCTCGGCCTCTCGCCTAGTGTTTTGTTCCACTCTTGCCGCCCTAGTTTCCGTCATATCGGTGTTATGTTCCTGGATTTTGCGTTCTTTACGCGGTTGGGTTATAATGGGAACCCCTTGACAGTCCGCCTTGAATAAAACTTCTCCAGCAATGCCCAACCTTGGTTTTACCATTTGCCACCTAGCCTTTTCCCTTGGGTTTCACGGACTCAAGGGTCATCTTATTTTAACCCCCCCGGGCCAGTGCTCCTCTGAGTGTTGGTCCAACCTAGAGCACCGTGCGGGGCCGTCCCTTGGCAACTTGGGTTACGTTGGCTCCCGTACGCTTAGCTTATCCGGTGTGCCCTGAGAACGAGATATGTGCAGCTCCTATCAGGATTTGTCGGCACAGCGGGCGGTGTTGCTGGACTTGTTTTACCATTATCGGAGTTGTCTTGAATTACCGAGATACTGAGTCTGATCGGAACATCTTGGGAGGAGGTCTATTCTTTCGTTGACCGTGAGAGCTTGTCGTGGGCTAAGTTGGGACTCCCCTGCAGGGATTGAACTTTCGAAAGCCGTGCCCGCGGTTATGGGCAGATGGGAAGTTGTTAATGTCCGGTTGTAGATAACTTGAACCTTAATTAATTAAAATGAATCAACTGAGTGTGTTACCATGATGGCCTCTTCTCGGCGGAGTCCGGGAAGTGGACACGGTGTTGGAGTAATGTTTGCGCAGGTTGTTCTCTAGTTTCTCGCTCGTGCTTTGCCTCCTCTTCTCGCTCTCTTTTGCGAATAAATTAGCCACCATATTTGCTAGTCGCTTGCTTCAGCTCCACCTATATTTACCTTGCCTTACCTACAAGCTTAAATAGTCTTGATCGCGAGGGTGCGAGATTGCTGAGTCCCTGTGGCTCACAGATTACTATTACACCAGATGTAGGGGCTGATGATTCCACTCCAGGAGACGTGTATGAGCTCAAGTGGGAGTTCGACGAGGATTCTCAACGTTACTATGTTTCCTTTCCCGATGATCAGTAGTGGTGCCCAGTTGGGGGTGAACGGGACCGTTGTCGCATGTTGGGTTCTCTTTTATTTTGGCGCCGTAGTTGGGCCATGAGTGTTTGGATGATGTAATGTTATTTATGTACTTGATTGACGTGGCGAGTGTAAGCCAACTATGTTATCTCCCCTTTATTATTTATATTACATGGGATGTTGTGAAGATTGCCTAACTTGCGACATATGCCTTCAATGGGATTATGTCTCTAAGTCGTGCCTTGACACGTGGGAGCTATAGTCGCATTGAGGGTGTGACACCCAGCCCATCGATGGTCCATCGTCGTCTGGTCTGGCACCTTCATCTTCATGATCATGCCCTTTGTCTTGATCTTCTTCATCATCATGTCCGGCATCTTCTACATGATGACCGTGTACTACATCTACTTCGTGATCATGTCCTGGAGATTCTTCGTCTTCTCGCCCGCCCTCGCCGCGGTTGTCTTGCTGCCCTTCCTCATTTCTTGCCCGGCCCCCATGGACGACTTCATAGTCATCTTCATCACCTTGCCACTGATAGCCATCCATGAAACCACGCAAGAGCAGGTGGTCCCGCACCTGTAGGGAATCCCGGTCCATAAGGCTCTTCATCTTGCATCTTCGACACAGACATCTTGTCTCCATCTCGTTCTTTTGAAGCAGCTCGGCCTTCGCGGAGCTCAAAAACCTATTCACGATGCCTTCGGTCATCGTGCGGACCATGGTCGCATGCGGGGTAGAGCAGAATGATATTTTAGAACCAAAAAAATTGGTATGACTTTGCCTAAAATAGGACCAAAAAGAATGCATAGTTCCAATTCTCGCCGAAACATAAATGAATCAACATTCAGGCAAAATATTGGCAACTATCGCATTTCAAATACTTGTACCTGCAAACACAAACATATGCAACACCACTAACATACGTAGATCTAGGTCATAAAAAGTGTATACATTGTTGGAGGGAGAAAAAATTAGATCTAGAACATAAAGAAAGCTTTCCCCTTACTTACCTATCAAAAAAAGGAAATTTAACCACTTAATTTGGGTGAATCTATGGTGCAAATGAGGTGAGGAGGAGGAGGCAGCCGAGACCAAGCTTGGTAGAGGTGGAGATAATGAAGTGGGGAAAGTGAGTGTGCTAGGTGGCTGTCCAAAATATCTAGCTGCTCCTAGGTTACCAATGGCGCACCACTTAAGAATGTGCCATTAGTAACCAGGGTTACTAATGGCGCACCTGGTGTGTGGTGCGCCATTACTAATTTTGAAAAAAACATGATAGTAGTGGCGCACCACATGGCAGTGCGCCATTACTAGTTAAAACTAGTAATGGTGCACTATCCCCTGGTGCGCCATTGCTAACAATTTTTTTTACCTTTTTCTAAAAAACTAGTAATGGCGCACCACACACCAGGTGCACCATTAGTAATGAGGACATTAATGGCGTACCTGTATCTGGTGCGCCACTGCTATTAATGTCCATATTAGCTATAGCCGTTTTCGTAGTAGTGTTATGAATATGCCTATCACTACGATCGAGATTCAACAAAAATAGACCACTCCTAAAGGGTGCATGACCAGAAAAAATATTACTCATATAAATAAAACAACCATTATTCTCTGATTTAAATGAATAATC
This sequence comes from Triticum aestivum, assembly GCF_018294505.1. Lineage (NCBI taxonomy): Eukaryota > Viridiplantae > Streptophyta > Magnoliopsida > Poales > Poaceae > Triticum > Triticum aestivum. The sequence continues at coordinate 298,558,646 of NC_057803.1, read as the reverse complement.
GTCTCTCATCAGAACAAGATCCAGATATAATGTTCATGCTCAACGCTGGAACCAAATAACAATTATTTAGATCTAAAATTAATCGCGAAGGTAGATGTAGAGGTAGCATGCCGATGGTGATCACAGCGACCTTGGAACCATTTCTGAAGCGCATCGCCACCTCGTCCTTAGCCAATCTTTGTTTAAATCGTAGCCCCTGTTTCAAGATGCAAATATGAGCAACATAACCAATATCAAATACCCAGGCGTTACTACGAGCATTAGTAAGGTACACATCAATATCATGTATATCAAATATACCTTCCACATTGCCATCCTTCTTATCCGCCAAATACTTGGGGCAGTTACGCTTCCAGTGACCAGTCCCTTTGTAGTAGAAGCACTCAGTTTCAGGCTTAGGTCCAGACTTGGGCTTCTTCCTGGGAGTAGCAACTTGCTTGCTATTCTTCTTGAAGTTCTCCTTCTTCCCTTCGTTGTTTTTCTTGAAACTAGTGGTCTTGTTAACCATCAACAATTGATGCTCCTTCTTGATTTCTACCTCCGCAGCCTTTAGCATCGCGAAGAGCTCAAGAATTGTCTTTTCCATCCCTTGCATATTATAGTTCCTCATGAAGCCTTTATGGCTTGGTGGCAGTGATTGAAGAACTCTATCAATGACACTATCAACAGGAAGATTAACTCCCAGCTGAGTCAAGTGGTTATGGTACCCAGACATTCTGAGTATGTGTTCAATGACAGAACTATTCTCCTCCATCTTGCAGCTATAGAACTTGTCAGAGACTTCATATCTCTCAACTTGGGCATTTGCTTGAAATATTAACTTCAACTCTTGGAACATCTCATATGCTCCATGACGTTCAAAACATCTTTGAAGTCCTAATTCTATGGCATAAAGCATGGCACACTGAACTATTGAGTAGTCATCAACTTTAGTCTGCCAGATGTTCATAACGTCCAGAGTTACTCCTGCAGCGGGCCTTGCACCCAGCAGTGCTTCCATGACATAATTCTTCTACGCAGCAATGAGGATAATCCTCAAGTTACGGACCCAGTCCGTTTAGTTGCTACCATCATCTTTCAACTTAGCTTTCTCTAGGAACACATTAAAATTCAAGGGAATGGTAGCATGGGCCATTGACCTACAACAACATAGATATGCAAAAACTATCAGGACTAAGTTAATGAAAAAATAAAGTTCAATTAATCATATTATTTAAGAACTCCCACTTAGATATACATCCCTCGAGTCATGTAAATGATCACGTGATCCATATCAACTAAACCATGTACGATCATCATGTGAGAAGGAGTAGTTTTCAATGGTGAACATCTCTATGTTGAACATATCTACTATATGATTCACGTTCGACCTTTCGGTCTCAGCGTTCCGAGGCCATGTCTGCATATGCTAGGCTCATCAAGTTTAACCTGAGTATTCTTGCACGTGCAAAACTATCTTACACCCGTTGTATGTGAATGTAGAGCTTATCACACCCGATCATTACGTGGTGTCTCGGTATGATGAACTGTAGCAACGATGCATACTCAGGGAGAACACTTATACCTTGAAATTTAGTGAGGGATCATCTGATAATGCTATCGCCGTACTAAGCAAAATAAGATGCATAAAAGATAAACATCACATGCAACCAAAACATGTGACATGATATGGCCATCATCATCTTGTGCCTTTGATCTCCATCTCCAAAGCACCGTCATGATCTCCATCGTCACCGGCTTGACACCTTGATCTCCATCCTAGCATCCTTGTCGTCTCACCAACTATTACTACTACAACTATCGCTACTGCATACTGATAAAGTAAAGCAATTACATGGCGATTGCATTTCATACAATAAAGTGACAACCATAAGGCTCTTGCCAGTTGCCGATAACTTCTACAAAACATGATCATATCATACAACAATGTATATCACATCATGTCTTCACCATATCACATCACAACATGTCCTGCAAAAACAAGTTAGACGTCCTCTACTCTATTGTTGCAAGTTTTATGTGGCTGCTTTCGACTTCTAGAAAGAATCATTCTTACCTGTGCATCGAAACCACAACGATTTTTCATCAAGTGTGATGTTTTAACCTTCAACAAGGACCGGCCATTGTCAAATTTGATTCTACTAAAGTTGGAGAAACAGACACCCACCAGCCACCTTTATGCAAAACAAGTTGCATGCCTGTCGGTGGAACCGGTCTCATGAACGTGGTCATGTAAGGTTGGTCCGGGCCGCTTCATCCAACAATACCCCCTAATCAAAACAAGACGTTGGTGGCAAGCAGTATGACTATTATCGCCCACAACTCTTTGTGTTCTAGTTGTGCATATCATCTACGCATAGACCTAGCTCGGATGCCACTGTTGGGGAACATAGCATGCAATTTTAAAAAATTACCTATAATCACGCAAGATCTATCTAGGAGATGCATAGCAATGAGAGGGGGAGAGTGTGTCAACGTACCCTCATAGACCGAAAGCGGAAGCGTTAGGTTAACGCGATTGATGTAGTCGAATGTCTTCATGATCCAATCGATCTAGTACTGAACATACGGCACCTCCGAGTTCAGCGGACGTTCAGCTCGTTGACGTCCCTTGAACTTTTGATCTAGTAGAGGGTCGAGGGAGAGTTCCATCAGCACGACGGTGTGGTGACGGTGATGGTGATGTGATCCGCGCAGGGCTTCGCCTAACCACTACGACGCTATGACCAGAGGAGTAAACTTTGGAGGGGGCGCCGCACACGGCTAAGAGAATAATTGATGTGTTATGGGGTTCCCCCTACCCCCGTATATAAAGGAGGGGAGGAGGAGGCCGGCTACCAAGGGGTGCGCCATGGGCGGGAATCCTACTAGGACTCCACTCCTAGTAGGATTCGCTGAGGGAGTCCTGGACTAAGGGGTCCTCGGGCGTCCAGCCTGTTATCTATGGGCCGTACTGATGGGCTGTGAAGATATGAAGACCGAAGACTGCACCCATGTCCGGATAATACTCTCCTTGGCGTGGAAGGCAAGCTTGGCGAATAACTATGAAGATTCCATCTTATGTAACCGACTGTATGTAACCCTAGATCCCCCCGGTGTCTATATAAGTCGGAGGGTGTAGTCCGGAAAGGAGATACTCAATACCGTACTCATACATGCTAGATTTCTAGGGTTTAGCCATTACGATCTCGTGGTAGATCATCTCTTGTAATACTCATATTCATCAAGATCAATCAAGCAGGAAGTAGGGTATTACCTCCATAGAGAGCGCCCGAACCTGGGTACACATCGTGTCCCCTGTCTCCTGTTACCATCAACCTTAGACGCACATTTTGGGACCACCTACCCGAGATCCGCCGGTTTTGACACCGACATTGGTGCTTTCATTGAGAGTTCCTCTGTGCTATCGGTGAAACGTTCGATGGCCCCTTCAAATGTCAATAATAACGCTGTCTGCGGAGGAACTTTCCTCCCCGGACGGATCTTCATGCTCGGCGGCTTCGCACTGCGGGCCAACTCATTTGGCCATCTGGAGCAGATCTAAAGCTACGCCCCTGACCATCAGGTCAGATTCGGGAGCTTGAACTACGTCGCGGACATTCGTGGAGACTTGATCTTCGTCGGATTCGAGACTGCGGTAGCCGCTCCCGGTCACCCCGATGATCAAGACCTAAATCTGTCATCGGGCTCCATTCAGGAGATCGCTCCTGTAAACGATCTGGCCCTAGATCCGGAGCAAGCGACGCCATCCAAGGACAGGAGGATCAACCCCACCATGGAGGCCGCAGATTCCTCGGCGTTGGAGCCACACACAGACTTAACCTCTCATGACGTCTTTGTCATCAGAACTCCGGACTATTTATCAATCTTCGAATTCAGTGCCACAGACATCTTCCAGCACTCGCCTTTGGGCGATGTGTTAAATTCCTTGAAAAACCTGTCCTCAGCGGAGGACTCACAACCGAACTATATCCAACTCGAACCAGGGGTTGATGGTGGAGAATTGTGCTCCCCACCCACCACCCACTTCATACCCACAGTCGAGGATTCGACCGATACACTTGACTACGACTTCGAGAATATCGACGGCATGGAGAATGATGCTGATGACAACGAAGACCCCATTGATACAAATAATGAACAAGATGAACGGGAAGATGGGCAGGTTAGCCCTGCTGAACAGGTCACACGCGAAGATTCGGAGGACGACAATTACCTTCCGCTCTCTGAGGATGAGGTGGGCCTCGACACTGAGGATTTCATCGTGCCTGAGGAACCTTGTGAGTAGGAGCGCTTTAAGCACCAACTAATATCCACTGCAAGGAGCCTGAAAAAGAAGTAGCAGCAGCTTCAAGCTGACCAAAAATTTGCTCAATGATAGATGGACCGAAGTACTAGCCGCCGAAGAATACGGCCTTAGTGGACCAGCCAAAAGCTACCCGAAGCATAGATTGCTACCCCAGGGCGACGATAAGGCACTGGAGCCCGTACCATCATCGCACAATGCGGCAGGTCGACCACAACTGGGCCCAGGTAAAGCGGCAACTCAAGACGAACAGAAGACCACCTCACCTCGTAGTAAAAGCAAGAACAAAACAGCTCGGGGTTATACATACGACTGTCAACAGGACTTGAGTAGCAAAGCAGGACACTCAAGAGCGATCTACAGATGGCAAGGACATACCTCGACACATGACGACGGCCAACTATTCGGACGTGACAAACCTAGCCACACCCAGGCTAAAAACCGCAAATGGACTCTGTCGGAGATACGCCATAGTGTGGCCCAACATAGAGGCGCCACACACCCTCTTTGCTTCACAAATGAAGTAATGGAGCATGAATTCCCAGACGGGCTCAATCCCATAAATATCGAATCATACGATGGAACAACGGATCCCGCGGTATGGATCGAGGACTTCCTCCTCCATATCCACATGGCTCGTAGAGACGACCTTCATGCCATCAAATACCTACAACTAAAACTCAAAGGACCAGCTCGGTACTGGTTAAACAGTCTGCCGGAAAATTCTATCGGCAGCTGGGAGGATTTGGAGGATGCCTTTTGCAAAAACTTCCAAGGAACATATGTCTGGCCACCGGACGCCGATGACTTAAGTAACATTGTCCAGCAGCCCGGAGAGTCAGCCAGGAAGCTCTGGACCAGGTTCCTAGTTATAAAGAACCAAATCATCAACTATCCGGACGCAGAGGCCCTTGCGACCTATAAACATAGCGTCCGGGATGAATGGCTTGCACGCCACCTCGGTCAAGAAGGACCTGGATCCATGGCAGCCCTTACCGCTCTAATGACCCGCTTTTGCACGGGAGAAGACAGCTGGCTCGCTTGTAGGACCAACAGTGCCAACGACTCGGGCACTTGCAAAATGCGAGACGGCAATGGCAAACCAGGACGAAGCATACACAACAGTCGCAATGATAATGAAAGATCACACGACACAACGGTCAACGCCGATTAAGCAATCCCAAGCCCGGTCAACAGAAAAATCCATTCAAGGCAAATAGAGATGGACCGTCCAAACTAGACAGGATATTGGACCGTCCCTGTCAGATTCATGGCCACCCTAATAAACCAGCTCACCGCACCAACAGAAGCTGTTGGGTCCTCAAGCAGGCCGGCAGGCTCAACGCCGGACACAATGGAAATGGGCCACCAGGCAATAGGGACAACGGAGCGGCTCACCAGCTAAATGCCAGAGGGCAGAAGCAATTTCCCCCTGTAGATTGATCAAACCCGGAACAAAAATAGTAGTTCAGCTTCCGCTGCCCATCTCATATACCCGTTAAAACTATACTGCGCATACATAATTACGCACTCAAGATACCATGGGCATTGATGGAAGCACAATACGGACAAGTCTGTAGGCACTCTGGTAACATTCTTTAACAACTTTCCTATTTTCTTTTGTTTCATTATCTCTTAAAAGCAGGTGGCGCAAAGGGGAAACACCTACGACTGACCCCATAGGAGTTCGGATCCGTACACTCACCTACGGGGCTACTCCCTTCAAGGATTCCCCTCGCTGAGGACAGGCGGCGCAGACATGCGACAGGAGGTCCAAAATAACTTTTTGTAGACCGCACTGTCTTTTTGAGCCTATAACATGCCTTTTTCCTCTGCCTTCAACCTAGGGCATATCAAATTGCCGGGGTCGTGGCCTTTATGTACATCAAGTAACCATTGGCATATCACTCAGGTCCCAGTTCAAATTATCTGAATTAATCACTCACGTCTTTTCGCAAAATGAATACGCCTCCTATGGTTGTTTCATACATATACCCCAGCTTAACTTGCCAGGGGCTCGGTACGGGAACAAATGAGTTGCCAACAAAGTTCGAACAACTTTTGCAGCGTACTTCGGCGTCACGAGTTTGGTCTTATATGCATCAGCTCCGAATCATGTCTTGGGTCAATAGTTGGGTTGCCCGGTTCCTGTGCTTGCTATCCTACGTTCCTCTCTATCGGCTAGGGCAGTAAAGGGAGAACTACTGCAATTGTGCTACCGGTTCACCCGATGATGCACCTCAGTAGAGAAAGCCGAAAACTGACTGTCATGATGCGGCGAGAGCTGGTCAACCACTCGATGACTTATCGGAATCTCTAGCGATTCCTCCATGTCACACGAAGGACCTCTTTTCCGGTCAATTATGTAAACGCATCGTATGAGTAAGCCGCATACGTACTAGGGGCTATGTCGTACACCCACCGTAAAACTCCTATGGCTAACTGATAGTGTTAACGCCCTATAGTCTGGTTGCCTGGTTTGCCGCATTGACACATCCTTCACGGACAAAGACATTGGTTCAAGAGTGATCAGATGCTTTTTCGAACACCTCTGTACTTCCTACAAGAGGGCTGAAGCCGACGACTGGAAAACTTTTAGATTATATTAAAACGGCCGCACACGAGGAACACAAGCTTTCGAGGAAAATATACAAATAGATTTACTATATAATTGTCTCGTACAATTCTCATACACTTCAGTCAAACATTATGTCTTTCGAACATTGACCCTCTATCAAGCGGGCGGCTATAAGGACGTCTTCAAAATAATGCTCCGGTTCGTGGCGGTCCTTGCCCTTGGGTGGACTCTTCACTGCAACGTCGATGGCCTTCATATTCCCCAAGAACATCTTGACTTGGGCAAAAGCCATCCGTGCACCCTCGAGGCACACCAATCGCTTCACAGCGTCGATACGCGGCACTGCATCAGCAAGCCGCTGCACCAAGCCAAAGTAACTATTCGGAACAGGGTCAGTTGGCCATAACCGGATTATGACGTTCTTCATGGTAGCACCGGATATCCTATGAAGCTCGGCCCATTGGGACATCTGCTCATTCAGCAACAGGGGGCGCTTCGAGGCGTCGAATTATGACCAGAAAAGCTTCTCCATTGCGTACCCGTCTCGCACCTATAATACTACGCCGCATCGGAAGAACTCTTCGGCAAGTCTAAAAACTCATCCGGAGAACTCCACAATTGGTTAAGCTGAGCATAGTTTGGATTGCCGAACTTAACATGTAGCAAAAATGGCTTACCAGCTGCAATCTCCCCAGCTTGCCAGATCTCCTCACGGGCTGCTCTGGATTCAGACCGCGCCTCTCTCGCCTCTCATAGGGCCTTGTCAATTTCTGCCGTTTTGGCTTCATTCTCCGTCTCAAGGAGTTCACATGGGCTAGCAACACTTTTTAGCTCGAGCGCCATCGTGGATATCTTCTCCTCGTCTTGACGCCGAGCAGCTCATTCGGCTTTTAACTCAGCCAATGCCTTCTCGGCAGTCGCATTACTACACCGGGCCTGCTCCTAGGCCCGGGCTAGCTCTGCCCAAAGAATTTCAACAGCGGCAGCACCATCTGTAGCCAGGCACAACTTTCAGGGTCATGCTTATATCACAAAAATGTATGTGTAGGGACTGCTCCAAATACATACCTTGCGACTCGTCAAGACGCATATTGATTAACGTAATGTCATCCCCGGCTACATCAAGCTTCCATTGCAGCTCGACAATCTCCGCAGTCTGGGAAGTAGCCAGGGGGAAGCAGCATGTGTTCAAAGTTAATCAGATTAGTCCTCGGATATTTCTTTTGATCCTCCGTTCGCTTCCTATGGGAAGCCAACCTGAGTCTCAGGGGCTACTGTCTATACACATGTGTATTTTTTGAATAAAACACAATTGCACATATTACAGTACAAACCTCGAAGCCTCTCAGCAGACTCGCTAAGGCATCATTCAATCCGCTATTTGAAGATAGGACCTTTTTACCAACCATACCCATCAAGGTATGATGTTCCTCTGAAACGGACGCATGCCGCAGCATGTTCGTCAAGATATCCAGCATCTCTGGGTCTCCGGAGGCAGCCGCAGGAGTACGGTCACCCTTTCAAGGCATCCGTTTATTTGTATCCATCCGCATTCCCGGATTGTTCGGGGTATTCATTGTTGTTCCCTGGACCCTCGACCGTTGAAGTATCACCTTCGTGTAGCGTCTTCATCATCCCTTGCACCACTTGTTGGTCGGGGGAGACCCTCCACGACGACACCTCAAGGTCATCTGCCCTATTGGACGGAGAAGCCGGTGGGGGCATCTCGCTTTCCCTCATCTCTGGGAGAAGGTCCCCGAGGAAGGGGATTGTTGAAGGGGACTACGCGTTGAGCTGCAAAAAATATATATTCGAGGCATCATAAGAAAAAGAACGGGATAGGTTTAAAACAACCTTGTTCACTTATGATTTGGCCGGAGGCTTGTCCTCGTCATGAGACTGCGCTTCGACGTCCTCCAGGCCTGATCCGCCCCTAGAGGCATCTTGCCTCGCTTAGGGGCCTGCTTCTCCCAATCTTCTGAGGTGGCCCTCTTCTTCCTGGGAGGGAAGGAGATAGTGGCCCCCCTTCACTTTTGTCTTGGGATGAGGGGATTTTTATTCCTCCGGACACAAAGTCTGAGGTTCCCTGGGAATAGAGGCCAGCCTTGGTCCTCTTGCCCTCCGCCTCGTCCTCCTTCTCTGGCATCTGGTATGGTGCTGGGGCCAGCATCCTTGTTAGGACAAGATTCGCTGGACCCTCGGGGAGAGGGGCCGAACACATAATCACTTCCACCTTCTTTATCCAGCCCTGGAAAATGATAGCTTGCTCAGTACCATATTACTTTATGCATGACCACAATGTATTCGAAAGCCAAGTGCTTACCAGGGTATCCGGACGATTATAGTTAAGGCCAGCGTCCTCAGCAGTATCCGGCCAATGTTTCCGCTTCCCAAAAAATAACTTCCACATCCCTTCGTGTGTGGCGCCGAAGAAGTGTTGGAGGGTTTGTGGTCCTTCTGGATTAAACTCCCACATGCGGTGAGGCCTGCGCTGCCAGGGCAGGATTCGGCAAACTAACATCACTTGGATCACACTGACGAGATCGATATCTCTCTCGAGGAGGGTTCGGATGCGGCTTTGTAAGGTCTGCACTTCATCCACTAATCCCCAGTCTAGCCCCATGTTGACCCATGACGCGATCTGTAATGGTGGGCCGGGACGGAAGGTGGGGGAAGCTACCCATTTAGCACTGCGGGGCTCTGTAATATAAAACCACTCCCGCTGCGAGTAATTGGAAGCCTCGGTAAACGAACCTTTTGGCCAGGGAGTGTTGGCGAGTTGGCTGATTGTAGCACCGCCGCACTCCGCCTGTTCCCCGTCAACTACCTTCGGCTTCACACTAAAGGTCTTGAGCCATAAGCCGAAGTGTGGGGGGATTCGAAGGAAGGCCTCACATGTAATGATAAACTCCGACACATGGAGGATACAAAGGCCCAGTAGGCCCACGGGGCAGCACAGAACATTTAGGCCCAGTAGGCCTGCTTTGGAGAGGAGCTCGAGGGAGCTACCGCACTGGGGCTTATAAACCAGTGCGGATGCCCCTCGGCTAGAGAGGTGGGACTAAACATGACGCGCCGCACCTGCGCCAGTGCACCCCCTTTAGCACCGGGTGGTGGCTCAAACCGGTACTAAAGGGGGGGTCTTTAGTACCGGTTGGAGCCACCACCCGGTACTAAAGGGGTGCCGTTCCCGCCGCTTGGCCTGGCCAAAACAGCCCTTTAGTGCCGGTTGGTGGCTCCAACCAGTACTAAAGGTTGTTCTATATAAGAAAACACTTCAAAAAAATTGTCAGTTTCTCATCTCTCCCTCTGCTTCTTTCTCCTCCGCCCCGTCGCCGTCGCCCCTCATCCCCGTCGATGTCCGTCGCTGTCCGTCGCCGTCCCCATCACCGTCCGTCACCGTCGCCGTCCCCGTCCCTGTCGTCGCCGCGCCCCGCCCCGTCCTCCCGTCGTCGCCGCCTGGCCCGTCCCGGTCGTCGCCGCCCTGTCCCCTTTGCCGTCTCCATCTCCGTCCCCTTCGCCGTCCCCCGTCGTCGCACCTCGCCGGTGAGCTCTTGCCTCGGCCGCCATGTACCACACACACACACACACATTGTTATAGAAATGTTAGCAATCTTTCTATTTTTTAGTTATATAATTATTAGAAATGTTAGTTATATAGAAATGTTTTTTAGTTATAGAAATATTAGAAATGTTAGTTATATAGAAATGTTAGTTATATAGAAATATTAGAAATGTTAGTTATATTAGAAATGTTAGTTATATAGAAATGTTAGTTATATAGAAATGTTTTTTAGTTATAGAAATATTAGAAATGTTAGTTTTACTTATAAAAATATTAGAAATGTTAGTTTTAGTTATAAAATTTAGAATTTGCATATATGAAATCACAATCCATCATTTAAAAAATGTTACTTTACTTTTGCGGCATATAGTATTTGTTGTCAACGATGCCCGGCCCGCATCCTCGTCGTCGACCCGTTCGCGACGACGTCCTGCTTCAGAGGACCCATGTCTGGGACTGGGCTCCGCTGGGCTGGCACTGGGAGGTGCTACCTTCAGGGGCGCGACGCTTGGTGAGGAACCTGGCCCCGGGTCCCGTCGTTGACCCTGATCTCCTTTGGTGGAGTTCGCGTGGGCCACTTTCGGTGCGGAGGGAGCCGGCCCCGCCGGAGGTGGTACGTCGTCGTGTCAGGGAGGAGGATGAGCACGCCCATCACTACATGGCTGCTATGGACGTGAGGTTCTCCAATACCAGGCAGGTTCTTTTGGGAGATCACCCGAGCTATGATCCAGTGATGGTTCCTTCTCTTTGGATGTCCACCGCCCGCACCTCAGGAACCGTGAGTGGCCTAGATCACTCTATAGTATTCAATCTTTATTAGCTTGCTAGCTAGCTAGCTAGTGATATATTCGATATTATATCTATTATTCGAGATGATGTATTCGAGATTATATCTATTATTCGAGACGATGTATTCGAGATTATATCTATTATTCGAGACGACGTATTCGAGATTATATTCGATGATGCTTATTATGTACTATGATTGATTCAATTTTTCCTTATTAATTGATTGCATCCATGCATTGTAATTTGAATATATTTATTTTGGATTAGTTAAATAAAACCTATGGCGGACAATACCGGCAGAGAGGGAGAAGAGGCCCTGTTCAATATCATACGCAATCCTCGCGTGCCAGATGATGATCAGAATGAAGAAGATTATGACGGCTCCGAATATCTAAACAACACCGGGTGGGGTGATATGATATTCGATCGCGACGACCGAATTGATGAAGTCATGAACTATGAACATGACAAAGAAAATGTTGATCTTGAAACAACAAAGACCGGTGAGGTATATATATTTATATAAGCAGGCATCTGGTGATCATCACATGTTTTAAATGACTTGAAGATATATTAACGAATTGATCTTTCTTCTTCCAGCCATCCGGATCGAGCAAATCTTCAGGCAACAGGAAACAAGGCCCGAACAAAAAGTTGAAGGAGGGCGTAATGTACAATATCGAGGCCATCAAACCTAATGGCGAACCATTAGCACCTAAGAAGATTGCAGACAAGTTCATTCGTCAGTGCGGAGTTCTTGTGAAGGACCAACTCCCGATCTCCCTTCAAGAATGGAGAGAGCCAGCAAAGCCACGTCCAGGAGTTACTTTTGTCGATGACAGACAAAAACTTCTGCTTTGGGAAACGCTCATGGAACATTTCACCCTACCAGATCATTTCACAGATGCAGATGTGGAGAAAGTCAAGGACGTTGCTCTTAGGAAGATGGCAGTTGCATTCAACAACCACAAGAATCGTGAATGGGACAAGTACGTCAAGGGAGGAAGGAAGACTCCAGTATTCGAGGGAACACTAGAGAAGCAAAGTGCTCATTGGGACGATTTCGTGAAATTCAATGATTCGGAATTATCTAAGGAACGGTCGAGAATAAACAAGGCCAATGCCGCAAAAAAGGATAAGTTCCATAAGCTGGGGCTAGGTGGCTATGTGGTGGGAATGCCTAAGTGGGATAAGTCTGAGAAAGAGATGGAGGATGCAGGTGTCACTCCAGAAACATTGAGCTGGCCCCCCAGGTGCAGGACATGGTTCTATGCGCATGGGGGGAGTTGGACACGAAGACAGGCAAAGTTTCAAAGAAGGCATGTCTGGACGGAGCCGAAGATAAGCTACTTGTTGCAATAGAAGAGGCTCGATCGGGGGTGTTCCAGCCCAACAGAGAGAACGACGAGCTTACGTGTGCCCTGGGAAATCCTGAACACCCGGGAAGAACACAAGGCAAGGGCGCTATTCCGTGGTATGAGGGGTTTTCGGACTGGAACGCCGACTATAGAACCCGTGTGAGAAAGAAGATTGCGGAGGAGAAGAAGAGGAAGATGGAGGAGGAGCATAGGAAGCTGGACTATGAACGCCTTCGAGGCCTAGAATCAGCGCATGCGGACTTGGCAGTCAAATTCCAGCGGCAGCAGGAGCAGATCGACTCACTTAGCCAGCAAAGGGGGTCTCGGCAGCTGCAGCAGCTAGCGGATGATCCAGCATTGGATAGCACCATCCCATCCATGCCGAGAAGCAGCGTGGGTTCCGCCCCGGGCGACACATTGCTGGATAGCTACCCAGTGGATGACATCATGGAGAACACTAACTGCGAGCTACACTTCAAAATGAAGAACATATCCATGAAGGTGGCGGACGCCGTTGCTTTTACAAATCCCCCCGAGGCAACCTTCCATTGCAACCCGATTCCACCGGGCTATGCTCGTGTCTTGGTTGATGAGGTGGTGGACCAATATTCGGGGCTAGAGCTTGACATTCCTGGAGGTGACGAGGAGAACACACTGGGAGAGGCCAACCATCGTAGCATCCTATGGAGAAAGGATTGCATCATCTTTCGAAGGCCACCGACACTGCATCATCCGACTCCTCATCGAAGTCCGCCACCGAGTCAGCAGACTCCCATGCCTCCAAGTCCACCAACGCGTCAGGCCACTCCTCCTCCAAGTCCGGCACAGCTTCAGGCCACTCCTCCTCCTCCAAGTCCGGCAAAGCGTCAGGCCACTCCTCCTCCAAGTCCGGCACAGCTTCAGGCCACTCCTCCTCCTCCAACTCAGCCATGTCAGCCGTCTTCGCCGCCTCAGCAATCACGGAAGAGAGCCGCCTCCGCTATGGTGCGTAGCAGTACAAGTCGAGGTAGTACTGGAGGTACATGCGGAGGCAAGCGATTTCAATATGGTCCAAGTAGCCTCGTGCCTCTTCCGCAGAGGCCTTACGACAAGTCCGAGGAGGAAAATGCAGCCATATCGAAGGCCGAGGTGGAAGCCCATTTCGCACCGAAACCGCCACCGCCGCCAAGGGATAAAGTTCCTGAGGAAAAGATTGACCACTTCATTCGTATGGCTAGAGCACCAGCTCCCAAGCCTGTTGACACAGACTATGAGCGCCACCTCAGGAAGTTAAAACGAGCACGTCTACAGAAAGAGGCGAGCTCGAGCTCGAGCAAATCAGCTGGCAAAAAATGCGGTAAAACCGTTCCCCAGCTGGGAGAACAGGCGGCGCAATCAATCCCCCCGCTTGTTGTGCCAACAACACATGAGACTAGGCGCGCCCAATATTATTGTGGGCAAACCGTTAACGTTCCTGGGATGGGCGATGTGGTAATAACCGAGGAGCATATTGAGTAGGCTAAAAGCCTCATGATCACTGTTGGACAACTCCTCGATATCGAGCCCATGTCTCTGACTAGAGAGGAGGAAACAAAATGGAAATATGTCCGGGGCCAACCTTTGGTCGAGCCAAACGAGGTCAAGAAGCTCCCAACGAGAATGTATGAATTGCATCAATGGTACATGGACATTAACAAGATTTCCAATCGAGAGTCCCTCATGGTGAATGTCAAGAAGGATCATTACTACCATGAGAAAGCTGTGTCCGTTGAGTATTCAAAACTATTTCAGTTATACAATCAACGCGCACTCGACAAATCTATCGTAAGTTGCTATTTTCTATAAGTGATTTCTTTCTGTAATTTAAGTCTCAAGCTAGCTATAGTGATCATTTTGATCAATCATTACCTGTAATTATCCTCGCTATATTTTTCTGTGGTATTATGCAGGATGAAGATTTATGAAATGAAAAAAAGTGGACGCTATGGCATTGGGTTCGTTGACCCAAATACCATTAATGAATACACATGGAAATTAGATCCATATTACGAAAAAAGTGTAGGGGAAAGCATGCTAGAGTTCTTCAAGTGCCTCAAATACAATGAAGATATACTACTTCCTTACAACTTCGAGTGAGTCACACTGTCTTGTACTACAAATTCTGTTTTTTCCTACTAGCTAGCTACATGTTTTTGCTTACATATGCCCGCTTAATTAAGACATGCAAACGTGTGTGCATGCAGATTTCACTCGATCTTGTTAATCATTAAAGGTGATGAAGGAACAGTTGAAGTACTAGACTCACTACTTAAGAAACCAACTGACTACACCATCGTGAAGGGGATAGTCAACAGGTAATTTCAATCATTATTAACTATATCTTGGCCTATTTAATTAGTTTTTCATTTCCTGATAACAACTATTTAATAACCCAGTTATTCATTTTCTTTGTCTGCGGGCAGGGCTTGGGCAAAGTTCATCAGCGTCACTCCAGGAGAATGGAAACAAAATCTGAAATGGTATCGACCCATGGTAAGTAATTAAGTAGTACTAGCTACCTGCCATCTCTTTAATTATCATGCTTGATTAATTATTATTTGATCAAATTCCATTCTCGTAAAGGCCCTGAAGCAGGCGCCGGGGAATAATATGTGTGCATACTATGTTTGCGACAACATTCGCATGATGGCATCCGAAAGGAGCAGATCTCAAAGACAAGAGTGGGTACGTTTGTCAGAACACTATTCACATTTTTTACACCATTATCAATATCTAGTCACACAACTAATACACATGCATATTGATCTCCTTCTTAATAGTTCAAAGAGGTGCGGGAGAAGCTCCTACCAGAGGACCGCATAGAAGCAATTCAAGAGGAAATAGCGGGATTTTTCCTCGACCAGGTCATAGATCCCAAAGGAGAATACTTTTACCCGCTACCGCCCCCATGAACCACTTCCAATTGTTATCGTGCTCCGAAGGCACCAATTAGGAGAAATTGTATATAGCTAGCTAATTGTATATATATATACATGTGTGTATATGTGTGAATTAATTAATGGTGGTTGTGAGACATTCGATGATATATATATATATATACTAGCAAAAGGACCCGTGCGTTGCAACGGGAGAAAAAAATATCATAATCTCCAATGTAATTATGTAACAATTTTTAATTCAATTTTTGCAAACATAAAAAATAAAGTTACATTGAGTATTTCTTTTTGGCCTATGGAATTTGGACGTATCATAGCAATGTCTGTCATGACCCATTTCAGCTCTCCGATGAAAGAATCTTTCAATCATTTTTATTTTTGATGTTTAGAAAAACGCGAATATATATTTAATTTGAGAAGGTGTTTTATCTAATTTTTGAGAATATTTTGTAAATGGAATCATTTTTGTGGTGACTAACATTTTTTTGGAATATTATGTTTCATTTGTAATAGCTTTTGTGAGAGCATCAAACTGTGATGCATCGTAAACATAATTTTAAAAATGATTAACATGCAAGATAATAGCATATTTAAAATCTACATATTTTTCTGAGAAATTTTCATATATAGCAAGTTGGATTTGAAGTTAGAATTTGACAAATATCAATATTTTTTAAATATTTGAATTTGGAAAAAGAAATTAAACAATGAGAAAAAACTAGATTGGGTCGAGCAGCGGTTACGTGGTGCAGCCAAAAGAAAAAAATAAGGGGGAGAAGGGATCGAACATGTGGTGCAGCCAAAAGAAAAGAAAGAAAAAAATAAGGGAGAGCAGGGATCGAACCCAGGTCTACAGGACGCAAGTCACAAGCTGCAACCAGCAGGCTAGGCATGTATTCTTGTAATATGTGAGAGTGTTGCGCTATATGAATCAAATGCAAGGTGGATGCGGCCGGGAAACGTTTTTTCTCACTTACCGGTGGCATAACGGGTAATTAATGCGAACTTCGGGGGCAATTTTTCTGACGGACGATCAGAAGCACTATTTGCTTTATTATTAGGGAAAGATATATATATATATATGATCGGTTCTACTAGAAATTCTATTTATATATATGCATAACGTGTATAATATGTAGTATTCTAAAATACCAGCAAACGAAAAATAATTAAATGGAAAACACAAAATTAAATGAAAAAGAAATCATAAACCCAAAACCCCCCAACCTTTTAATACCGGTTGGTGTCACCAACTGGTACTAAAGGGCTCCCTGCCCCCAGAGCTGGCTCGTGCCACATGGTTGCCCTTTAGCGCCGATTCATGTTGAACCGATACTAAAGGGGGGGACCTTTAGTGCCCACACTTTAGTGCCGGTTACCGAACCGGCACTAAAGGGCCTTACGAACCGGTGCTATTGCCCGGTTCTGCACTAGTGTAATAGCAAGTTTTATGTGGGAGAGGCCACTGCTAGCATGTCATCCCTGACTTGGAATTCTATGCACTTATGATTGGAACTATTAGCAAGCATCTTCAACTACTAACGTTCATTAAGGTAAAACCCAACCATAGCATTAATATATAATGGTCCCCCTTCATTCTTGTATGCATCAATTTCTATGCTAGGTTGAAGCTTCTATCACTCTTGCCATCCAATACATAGTCCTATCAACATAAAACTAACTCTATGGTGTGATCCACGCGCGCGCTCATATGATGGGCACCAAAGGACGGCAACATAACCACAAGAAAATTAAACCAATCATAGCAATTCACCAATTACCGATAGGACAACAAAAATCTACTAAGACATCATAGGATGGCAACAAATCATTGGATAATAATATGAAGCATAAAGCACCATGTTCAAGTAGAGGGTACAACGAGTTGCGGGAGAGTGGACCACTGTAGACAGATGGGTGAAGGCGATGAAGATGCTGGTGAAGATGACGGAGGTGTTCGTGTAGATCACCGTCACACGATGATGGCCCCGGCGCCGTTTCGGCGCCACTAGGAGAGAGGGGGAGAGGGGCCCCCTCCTTCTTCTTCTTCCTTGACCTTCCCCCTAGATGGGAGAAGGGTTTACCCCCTGGTCCATAGCTTCCATGGCGGCAGAGGGGCGAGAGCCCCTCCGAGATTGGATCTGTCCCTTTGTCTCTATCTGTTTCTGCGTTCCAGATTCTGACCTTTCACTGTTTCTTATATGCCCGGAGATCCGTAACTCCGATTGGGCTGAAATTTTAACATGATTTTTATCCGGATATTGGCTTTCTTGCGGCGATAGAAGGGCACCAACCACCTTACGAGGTGGCCACGAGGGTCAGGGGTGCGCCCACCCCCTAGGGCCCGCACCCTGCCTCGTGGCCCCGTCGGGCATCATCTCGCGTTGATTCTTCTTCCCAAAAGTCACATATATTCCAAAAATATCTCCATAATATTTTATCTCGTTTGGACTCTTTTCTGCGAAGCAAAAAACATGCAATAAATAGGAACTGGCACTGGGCAATGGATCAATATGTTAGTCCCAAAAATAGTATAAAAAGTTGCCAAAAGTATATGAAAGTTGTATAATATTGGCATGGAATGATCAAAAATTATAGATACGACGGAAACGTATCAACATCCCCAAGCTTAATTCCTGTTCGTCCTCAAGTAGGTAAATGATAAAAAAGATAATTTTTGATGTGGAATTCTACTTAGCATAATCTTGATCACATAATGTAATAATGGCATGAATATTAAGACATGAGTGATTCAAAGCAATAGTCTATCATTTGACATTAAGACAATAATACTTCAAGCATACTAATAAAGCAATCATGTCTTTTCAAAATAACATGGCCAAAGAAAGTTATCCCTACAAAAGCATATGGTCTGGCTATGCTCCATCTTCACCACACAACGCATTCAAATCATGCACAACCCCGATGACAAGCCAAGCAATTGTTTCATACTTTTGATGTTCTCAATCCTTTTCAACTTTCACGCAATACATGAGCATGAGCCATGGATATAGCACTATAGGTGGAATAGAATATGATGATGGAGGTTGTGCGGAGAAGACAAAAAAGGGAGAAAGTCTCACATCAACGCCGCTAATCAATGGGCTATGGAGATGCCCATCAATTGATGTCAATGCGAAGAGTAGGGATTGTCATGCAACATATGCACTAGAGCTATAAGTGTATGAAAGCTCAAACTGAAACTAAGTGGGTGTGCATCCAGCTTGCTTGCTCATGAAGACCTAGGGCACTTGAGGAAGCCCATCGTTGGAATATACAAGCCAAGTTCTAAAATGAAAATTCACACTAGTATATGAAAGTGATAACTCAAGAGACTCTCTATATGAAGAACATGGTGCTACTCTGAAGCACAAGTGTGGTAAAAGGATAAGTAACATTGTCCCTTCTCTCTTTTCTCTCATTATTTTTTATTTTTTTCTCTCTTTTTTTAGGCTTCTTTGGCCTCTCTCATTTTGGGGGGGGGGGCTTCTTTGGCCACTTTTATTTTGATAACCTCACATGGGACAATGTTCTAATAATGATGATCATCAAACTTTTATTTACTTACAACTCAATATTAGAACTCAATACTAGAACAAAATATGACTCTATATGAATGCCTCCGGCGGTGTACCGAGATGTGCAATGATCTAGCGTAGCAATGACATCAAAAAACGGACAAGCCATGAAAACATCATGCTAGCTATCTTACGATCATGCAAAGCAATATGACAATGATGCTCAAGTCATGTATATGAAGATGATGGAAGTTGCATGGCAACATATCTCGGAATGACTATGGAAATGCCATGATAGGTAGGTATGGTGGTTGTTTTGAGGAAGATATAAGGAGGCTTATGTGTGATAGAGCGTATCATATCATGGGGTTTGGATGCACCCGCGAAGTTTGCACCAACTCTCGAGGTGTGAAAGGGCAATGCATGGTATCAAAGAGGCTAGCAATGATGGAAGGGTTAGAGTGCGTACAATCCATGGACTCAACATTAGTCATAAACAACTCACATAGTTATTGCAAAAATCTATTAGTCATTGAAACAAAGTACTACGCGCATGCTCCTAGGGGGATAGATTGGTAGGAAAAGACCATCGCTCGTCCCCGACCGCCAGTCATAAGGAAGACAATCAATAAATACCTGATGCTCCAACTTCGTTACATAACGGTTCACCATACGTGCATGCTACGGGAATCACAAACTTCAACACAGGTATTTCTACAATTCACAACTACTCACTAGCATTACTCTAATATCACCATCTTTATATCGTAAAACTATTGCAATGAATCAAACATATCATATTCAGTGTTCTACAAGTTTTATGTAGGATTTTATGACTAACCATGTGAATGACCAACTCCTGTCCTCTCTCTAAATAGATATAAGTGAAGCAAGAGAGTTTAATTATTTCTACAAAATATATGCCCATGCTCTAATAAATATAAGTGAAGCAAAAGAGCATTCTACAAATGGCGGTTTTCTATGTGAACAGAAACAGGCAATCCAAAATTCAAATGATATAATTGAAGCACATGAAGCATTCTATAAAGCCATACTCAAAATATATAAGTGAAGTTCAAAGAGGATTCTTATAAATCAACCATGGACTATCTCATACCAGCATGGTGCATCAAAGAAAATTGAAAACGAAATGCAAAAGACACTGCAAGATTTGTTCATATCACATGAACGAAACGAAACCGAAAACATACTGATACTTGTTGAAGAAAGATGGGATGCCTTTCGGGGCATCCCCAAGCTTAGATGCTTGAGTCTCCTAGAATATTTACTTGGGGTGCCTTGGGAATCCCAAAGCTTGAGATCTTTCCTCTCCTCCTTCTCCTCATATTGAGGCCTCCTCGATCTTTGATCACTTCATCCACACAAAACACAATAGAAAGCTCGATAAGATCCATTAGTATAATAAAGCAAATCACTAATCTAAGTATTGTTGAAAAACAATTCATATTTTGTTTTTCCATTGTATCTACTATAATATAACTTTTCCATGCCTTAATACACTAATAGAAATCGATAGTTTCATCAAAACAAGCAAACTATGCATCAAAAACAGAATCTGTCTTAAACAGGATAGTCTATAGTAATCTGAACATTCACCATACTTATGGTACTCCAAAAAATTTGAAACAATTATTAAAAATAAACAATTTTATAGAAAGACAGTGCAAAAGGTTTCAGAACCGTTTGACATTCCAGCAAAAAACATAAAATCGCGCACTACAGCCAAAGTTTCTGTTTTGCACCGCATGAACCAACAAGCAATGTAAACATCCTAAAGGCAAATCTTGGCACATTATTTTTATAATAAGATGGATTTGTACTTTATAAAAGCACACACCAGAAATAAATGACTCTCTAAAACTTTCGGGTTGTCTCTCTGGCAGCGCTGTCTTTAAAGCCATTAAGATAGGCATATAGTGCTCAAGTAATGGATCCACCCGGATCCCAATGTCTATCAAAGCCAATTTTAATTAAGAATGATTTGTGATTTAGTAGTGAGCAAAAAGTAACATATATCATGCAAAAGCGAAGTCTAACTCTCTTCCTATGCATCGTCATGTCATAAAAGAACAATTCATGCACACATAGTAAAGGCTAATGCATAGTATAAACAGTTTCTTGCAATTTAATCATATTGGAAACATGTAGGGGCGGAGATGTAGTTCCTCTCTCATAATAATTGCAAGTAGGAGCAGCAAGCACATGCATATTATATCTATCAAAATCATCATGTGTAGTAGTAAAACGCAACCCATCAATATAATCCTTAATAAGGGCAAACTTCTCCGATATAGTGTTGTCTGGAGAATTCAAAAAGATAATAGGACTATCATGCTTGGGTGCAATAGCAACAATTTCATGTTTAACATAAGGAACTATAGCAACTTCATCTCCATAAGCATAATTCATATTGGCATCTTGGCCATAAGCATAGCAAGCATCATCAAAAAGGGATATTTCAAAAGAATCAATGGGATCATTAACAATCATCATAGCATTCATCCTTCGGTAAATTCGAAGGGATATTAAACAATGTATGGGAAAAAGAGTTACTCTCATTAGATGGTGGGAACGGGTGATCAATCCACTCTTCCTCCTTTTGTTCTTCGCTCTCCTCCTCATATTTTTCATCCAATGAGCTCACAATGTCATTAATTTCTTCTCCAATAGACTCCTACAAAATATTATTCTCTTCTTGGACAGCGAAGGAGTCCTAAATATATGGTTTAATATAAGGATTAGAAGCATAATTATCATAGTAATATTTAAGTATGGCCAAATTTTCAGATTTGTAGAGAGTAGTATCACACTCTTCAATAAAAGAGCAATTTCACAAGTACCCCTAAAAGCAACAAATTCTTCAATTTGTTGAACATCATAGTAAGTATAAACACCCTTAGTATACGAAGATACGATTCCATTATCACTAAACTCACATTGGTAAGGAAGGTGTTTCTTAGGGTCTTTAGAACAACAAGTACAATCATATATTTCACATAAATTCCAAGCATAGCACTACAAACGATGAATTTGATCCAGTAAAAGTTCCCCTTTTGCAGATATGCGGTGTCGCACATAACAAGCATGCTCATCTAAAGATTTGCCCTCAACTAAGCTAGTTAGGGTTTCAGCCCGAGCACATAGGGATCGAAGATGATCCAAGTAAAAAGCTTCAGTAGTGTGATAGATTTTGAGTGGTTCTTCAACCATTGGTTCAGTAGGTACCACTAATTTTTTTGGTCCCCCTTCAATCCCGTATGCATCAATTTCTATGCTAGGTTGAAGCTTTTGTCACTCTTGCCCTCGAATACATAGTCCTATCAACATACAACTAACCCTATGGTGTGATCCACGCGCTCGCTCATATGATGTGCACCAAAGGACAGCAACATAACCACAAGTAAATTAAACCAATCATAGCAATTCACCAATTACCGATAGAACAACGAAAATCTACTCAGACATCATAGTATGGCAACACATCATTGGATAATAATATGAAACATAAAGCACCATGTTCAAGTAGAGGGTACAGAGGGTTGCAGGAGAGTGGACCGTTGTATATAGATCGGGGAAGGTGATGAAGATGTTGGCGAAGATGACAGAGGTGTTGGTGTAGATTGTCGTCACACAATAATGGCCCCGGCGGTGTTCCGACGCCACCGAGAGAGAGGGGAGAGGGCCCCACTCCTTCTTCTTCCTTGACCTTCCTCCTAGATGGGAGAAGGGTTTACCCCCTGGTCCATGTCTTCCATGGCGGCGGAGGGGCGACAGCCCCTCCGAGATTGGATATGTCTCTCTGTCTCTCTCTGTTTCTGCGTTCTAGATTCTGGCCTTTCACCTTTTCTTATATTCCTGGAGATCCGTAACTCCGATTGGGATGAAATTTTAACATGATTTGTATCCGGATATTGGCTTTCTTGCAGTGAAAGAAGGGCAGCGACCGCCGGCTGGCCACGAGGGTTAGGGGTGCGCCCCCTACCTCGTAGCCCCCTCGGGCATCGTCTGGCATTGATCCTTCTTCCCAAAAATCTCAATGAAATCTCCGTAAGTTTTTATCCAGTTTGGACTCCGTTTGATATGGATTTCCTGTGAAATAGAAAACATGCAACAAACAGGAACTGGCACTGGGCACTGGATCAATATGTTAGTCCCAAAAATAGTATAAAAAGTTGCCAAAAGTATATGAAAGTTGTATAATATTGGCATGGAACAATCAAAAATTATAGATACGACGGAGATGTATCACACCTTGCGCTGATTTTTATTTTCCTTGCCATGAGTGCCTTCGTCAGGAGTGCAATATTCATCATATATGTCATCAGGGATTTCAAAAGCAGTGTTCACCTCTGGTCCCTTTCCTCCCTTTTGAGGTCTTTTGCCATCAGCCATTTTCTTCACTTGAGGATTTTGAACATTCGAATTTTCTGACGAGGTATGAAGTTTGTCTTCTAGGAATGCTGCAAATGAGCTAAGTTGATGAGAACCTAGAGATTCAGCAACGGACTTTTGTACCTATGAACAGAATATAGGTGCGAAGAATTTGGAGAGGTCGTATGTGTTCTCAGAAGTTTTTCAAAAGAATCAAGTTTGAGGAATTGACCATGGGTGTCTTGAGGAATTTCACTAAGCGTTCTTGACTTAGGTTCCAGAGTTGTACAGATTTAAAAATCAACACAACTGAGGAATCTTGAGGAAAAACATTGCTTAGAGAAACAAATCAAGAAAAGAAGCAATGGGTGTTTAATAGTACGGAAGTTGAAGAATAAACACCTTTTGAAGATTTTGTAGAAATCATCAGAATAAATGAGGGCAGTAAAAATAGTTTTATTTACCCTTGACGAAGAACACGACGAACTGGGAGTTGAAGTTGACAAACTCGTCCGTTCATATCTTCCACGCCCTAATTGGCGGCGGAAGACAGCTACGGTGATGGCGGAGTGAAAATTTCCATTGCCGGCGCGAGTACGATGGCGATGAGGTCAAGGGAGTGAAGCTCTTCCTCACCGGCGATGATGGAAGGTAGCGGCCCTGCTAGGTCTGAGAGCTCGAGCGAGGGGAGTGAAATCGAGCGGAGTAAATGAGGTTTCCTCATCGGCGACGATGGAAGGTAGCGGCCCTGCTAGGTCTGACAGCTCGAGCAAGGGGATTGAAATCGAGCGGAGTAAATGAGGTTTGAGGAGGGAGAGGGGTATTTATAGCCGAGGTGAAAAACCGCTCGTCCGAAGAAATTGGACGAACGTGCCCCTGACCCTTGCCATCCTAGCGACATGTGTCACCCACGTACTAAGAAGTGGAGATCGTGTTACATCATGGGTGAATAGATTAATCTTATCGTGGGATGCGAAACGGTTTGAGCGGCAAAAGCCAAAAATTCAGATAAGAAAATGTTCATGCTTCGTTCGCAAATTCTTCAGCTGACAATGACACAGTGAAGATTTTGAACGGGTGTCAAATAGAACGCACATGAAGAATTTGTGAAGAGATTGGGTGGAGTCTAGCATATAGGGGGAGGGGTCCGATCACATTCACTTAGCAGAAAAGTCAACTTGAAGAATTAGCAATAAGTGAATGTTGTAGAGGGCTTGAAAACTCAAATATATATAGTCAATGAAGAACACAGTCGGAAAGAGTGAATACAGTGCAAACTTGAAGGATTTGAACAACTCAGGAATTTCAAAAACTGAAGAAAAAACTCAAATTGAAGATTTTCAACTTTTGTTGGTGGCGTGACCCACCATATAAGAATGATGATTTTGGAAGCCGTGTACAATTGTCGTAGGGCTCTGAGAATCAAATTCTTCATTAGTTTCTTCACACTTAGAGGGTTAGTCTTCATCGATTGAATAAAAATGTTACTTCATGTGTTGCACATCTAAGTCATCAATTTTCATAAGTGTTAGGATGTGTGTCCTTTTCAAAGAACATTCGAAGATTCTAAGATATTTAGCTCACATCGCAACTTGCTAAATCTTTTCTCATCCAAGGGCTTTGTGAAGATATCTGCTAGCTGTTCTTCAGTCTTCACATGCTCAATACAGATGTCACCCTTCAACACATGATCTCGGAGAAAATGATGACGAATCTGGATGTGCTTTGTCTTCGAGTGCTGAACTGGGTAATCAGCAATCTTGATGGCACTCTCATTGTCACAAAAGAGTGGCACATTCTTCACATTGATGTCGTAGTCCTTGAGGGTTCGCTTCATCCATAGCGATCGAGCACATCACGAACCAGCAACAATGTACTCACCTTCAACAGTAGACAGTGATACACAGTTTTGCTTCTTCGAGGACCAACAGACTAAGGATCGTCCGAGGAAATGACATGTTCCTGATGTTGACTTGCGATCCACTCGATCACCAGCATAGTCAGAGTCAGAATAACCAATGAGATCAAAAGCCGAGCCCTTGGGATACTGATGACATACAAGTATAGGGGATCTATCATAGTCCTTTCGATAAGTAAGAGTGTTGAACCCAACGAGGAGCAGAAGGAAATGATAAGCTGTTTTCAGTAAGGTATTCTCTGCAAGCACAGAAATTATCAGAAACAGATAGTTTTGTGATAAGGTAATTTGTAACAGGTAACAAGTAATGAAATTAAATAAGGTGCATAAAGATGGCCCAATCCTTTTTGTAGAAAAGGACAAGCTTGGACAAACTCTTATATAAAGGAAAGCGCTCCCGAGGACACATGGGGATTATCATCAAGCTAGTTTTCATCATGTTCATATGATTCGCGTTCGGTACTTTGATAATTTGATATGTTGGTGGGCCGGTGCTTGGGTACTGCCCTTATTTCGAGAATCATCCCACTTATGATTAACCCCTCTTGCAAGCATCCGCAAATACAAAAGAATTATTAAGGTAACCTAACCATAGCACAAAACATATGGATCCAAATCAGCCCCCTACGAAGCAACTCATAAACTAGGGTTTAAGCTTTTGTCACTCTAGAAACCCATCATCTACTTAATACTTCCTAATGCCTTCACCTAGGCCCAAACAATGATGAAGTGTCATGTAGTCAACATTCACATGACACCACTAGAGGAAAGACAACATACATCTCATCAAAATATCGAACGAATACCAAATTCACATGACTACTTATAGCAAGACTTCTCCCATGTCCTCGGGAACAAACGTAACTACTCACAAATCATATTCATGTTCATAATTGGAGGGGTATTAATATGCATAAAGGATCTAAACATATGATCTTCCACCGAATAAACCAACTAGCATCAATTACAAAGAGTAATCAACACTACTAGCAACCCACAGGTACCAATCTGAGGCTTTTGGACAAAGATTGGATACAAGAGATGAACTAGGGTTTGAGATGAGCTGGTGCTGGTGAAGATGTTGATGGAGATTGACCTCATCCCAATAAGAGGATCGATGGTGATGACGATGGTGATGATTTCCCCCTCCCGGAGAGAAGTTTCTCCGGCAGAACAGCTCCGCTGAAGCCCTAGGTTGGTTCTGCCTCATGACGGCGGAATTTCATCTCGTGAGCAGGCTTATGATTTTTCCGAGGGCAAAAGACCTCATATAGCAGAAGATGGGCACCGGATGCCTGAAGGGGGCCCACGAGGCAGGGGGCACACATAGGGGGGTAGGGCGTGCCCCCTCCCTCGTGGATGGTGGGTGGCCCCACTCTGGTACTTCCTTCGCCCAATATTTTTTTTATTCTGAAAATAATTCCCATGGAGTTTCAGGACTTTTGAAGTTGCGCAGAATAGGTATCTAATATTTGCTCCTATTCCAGCCCAGAATTCTAGCTGCTGGCATTGTCCCTCTTCATGTAAACCTTGTAAAATAAGAGAGAATAGGCATAAGTATTGGGTCATAACGTGTAATAGCAGCCCATAATGCACTAAATATCGATATAAAAGCATGATGCAAAATGTACGTATGAACTCCCCCAAACTAAGACCTCGCTTGTCCTCAAGCGAAAGCCCAAATTGAAAAATATATCCACATGTTTAGAGATAGGAGTGTCGATAAAATAAAATACGGACGTGAGGGCATCATGATCATTCTTATAACAGCAATATATATATATATATATATATATATATATATATATATATATATATATATATATTTCATATGATTTCTTATGCTAAAGTAACAATTCATTCACAATTTCAAGTATGAATCACAAACTTCATTGAAAACTAACAAACTATAATCTCACTCATTGAAGCAATTGCAATTTATCATAACATCGGAAAGAGTCAATATAAGAGCTTCTCAGCAAGTCCACATACTCAACTATCATTTAGTCTTTCAAAATTGCTAACACTCACATAATACTGATGGGTATGAAGTTTTAATTGGACATAGAGAAAGATAGGGGCTTATATTTTGCCTCCCAACCTTTTACCTCAAGGTTAATGTCAACAATAATAGTTCATGAAAACTCACATCCAATGAGCTATATATATCAGGATCTTTCCAACACATTGTGCTTGCCAAAGGATAAAATGTAAAAAGGAAAGGTGAAGATCACCATGACTCTTGTATGAAGTATAAGACAAGAATAAAAGATAGGCCCTTCGCAGAGGGAAGCAGAGGTTGTCATGTGCTTTTTGGTTGGATGCACGAAATCTTAATGCAAAAGAACATCACTTTATATTTCCACTTGTGATATGGACCTTTATTATGCAGTCCGTCGCTTTTATTTCTTCCACATCACAAGATCGTACAAAGCTTATTTTCTCCACACTAACAAATCATACATATTTAGAGATCAATTTTTATTGCTTGCGACAATGACAACTTACTTGAAGGATCTTACTCAATCCATAGGTAGGTATGGTGGACTCTCATGGCAAAACTGCGTTTAAGGATATTTGGAAGCACAAGTAGTATCTCTACTTGGTGCAAAGAATTTGGGTAGCATGAGAGGGAAAGGCAAGCTCAACATGTTGGATGATCCATGACAATATAATTTATTTCAGATGTAAGAAAACAAAACCCATTATGTTGTCTTCCTTATCCAACATCAGCTCTTTAGCATGTCATATTTTAATGAGTTCTCACAATCATAAAAGATGTCCAGGATAGTATATTTATATGTGAAAACCTCTCTTTCTTTATTACTTCCTATTAATTGCAACGGTGAGCAAAACTATGTTTGTCAACTCTCAACAACTTTTATTCATCATACTCTTTATATGTGAAGTCATTACTCTCCATAAGATCCATATAATCTCTTTATTTCTTTTTATTCTTTCTCTTCTCTTTTATTTTTATTTTATCAAGGTCATAGCAAGATAGAAAAGCCCTTGATTCAACACTAATCTTTATTATATAAAGCTCACAGACTCGATTACATAGAAGGATCGTAAAGCAAAACTCAAGACTAGATCATACTAAAATTTATTCTACTAGATCAAGATATAATCAAAAGGATCGAACTAAGAAAAATGGTAAAGATAAAGGTGTGATGGTGATACGATACCGGGGCACTCCCCCAAGCTTGGCAGTTGACAAGGGGAGTGCCCATACCCATGTGTTTATGTCTCCTTCCTCGGAGGTGGTGATGATGGAGTTGTTGATGATGTAAGCTTGTCGTCCATCTTCCAAGGCATAGGCTCACCATCATAGAAGGACGATTGAGTCTCCGGGATCCTCGAATCTGTAGCCAAACTCATCCTCTTGAATCTATATTCATACTCATAGTTTTGGTTTTGCAGGTCATAGATCTGGGCATGGAGATGCTCGATTTTCTCATGAAGCTTGAAGATGGTCTCCCCGATGTTCCTCGCATCTTGCTTGGTGTTGTTGGTGAACTTTGTGATCACTATGTGGTTGGCATTGAGTCCACACTCCACCATCTCCTGGCACTTCAAAACTTGTTGCTCCATTGCCTCGAGTCTTGTCTCCATGCTTCCAGTCCTCCTTGGTCCCTCAACATCACGGATGTGCAGCAACCCCTCACGCATCTCAATAGTTTGAGGGTGTTGCAGCACCTCCGCGAGGTAGGGGTTGATGACCTTCTCGAAGAACTTGTCCTTGGGGGCGCTTGAAGACGTCATGGCGATCTAGATCTGTTAGAAAAACATCTTGAAACTAAGACAGAAGATATTTGCATGATACGGTGGTCAAAACCTTCGAGAGATTATATAATGAATTTTTACCGACCGAAAGAAGTATCATGCAAGAAAACGGAGTCCGGAGAGCACACGAGGTCCCACGAGGCAGGGGGCGCGCCCAGGGGGTAGGGCGCGCCCTCCACCCTTGTGGACACCTCGTGTCCTTCCCGGACTACTTCTTATTTTCCTATTTTCTTAAATATTCCAAAACGGACAAAATTGCTATTAGAACTATTTTGGAGTCGGTTTACTTACAGTACCTCATACCTATTACTTTTCGGAGTCTGGAACATTCTGGAAAGTGTCCTTTATGTATTCCTCCGGGGTTACGGTTTCGATAATATTAGTTTCAACATTTATAGGGTTACCTGCAATATAATGTTTGATTCTTTGACCGTTCAGCACCCTCGTATTTGTGTCTTCCAAGTTGTTGATTTTTATGGCACCGGAACGATAGACCTTCTCAACGACGTAAGGACCTTCCCATTTAGAGAGGAGTTTTCCTGCAAAAAATCTTAAACAAGAGTTGTATAACAATACGTAATCACCTACATTGAACTCACGCTTTTGTATCCTTTTGTCATGCCATCTTTTAACCTTTACTTTAAACAGTTTGGCATTCTCATAAGCCTGGATTCTCCATTCATCAAGTGAGCTAATGTCAAAAAGCCTCTTCTCACCAGCAAGTTTGAAATCATAATTGCTCTCTTTAATGGCCCAATATGTGTTATGTTCTAGTTCGAGGGGTAAGTGACATGCTTTTCCATAAACCATTTTATACAGAGACATACCCATAGGATTTTTATATG
Organism: Triticum aestivum; assembly: GCF_018294505.1. Lineage (NCBI taxonomy): Eukaryota > Viridiplantae > Streptophyta > Magnoliopsida > Poales > Poaceae > Triticum > Triticum aestivum. Next base: position 298,528,676 of record NC_057803.1, on the reverse strand, counting down.
CAGTTCTATAAGCCCATAATGCATCATCAAGTTTCTTGGACCAATTCTTTCTAGATCTATTAAAAGTCTTTTGCAAAATTAATTTAAGATCTCTATTACTCAGTTCTACTTGACCACTAGACTGCGGGTGATATGGAGATGCAATTCTATGATTAACATCATACTTAGCAAGCATTTTACGAAAAGCACCATGAATAAAATGTGAACCACCATCAGTCATTAAGTATCTAGGGACTCCAAACCTCAGAAAAATAACTTCTTTAAGCATGTTAATAGAGGTGTTATGATCAGCACTACTAGTTGGAATAGCTTCTATCCACTTAGTAACATAATCAACAGCAACTAAAATATGTGTATACCCATTAGAAGAAGGAAACAGTCCCATATAATCAAAGCCCCAAACATCAAATGGTTCATTAACAAGTGAATAATTCATAGGCATTTCTTGACGTCTACTAATATTACCAATTCTTTGACATTCATCACAAGACAAGACAAACTTACGGGCATCCTTGAAGAGAGTAGGCCAATAAAAACCGGATTGCAATACCTTATGTGCAGTTCTATCTCCAGTGTGGTGTCCTCCATAAGCCTCGGAGTGACACTTGCGTAGGATCTGTTCATGTTCATGATCAGGTACACAACGTCTAATAACACCATATACTCCTTCTTTATAAAGGTGTGGGTCATCCCAGAAGTAATGTCTTAAATCCTAGAAAACCTTTTTTCTTTTGCTGGTATGTGAAACTAGGTGGTATAAATTTAGCAACAATGTAATTAGCATAATCAGCATACCATGGAGCAGTATGAGAAGCATTTATGACAGCTAATTGTTCATCAGGAAAGCTATCATCAGTAGGTAGTGGGTCATCAAGAACATTCTCTAACCTAGACAAGTTGTTTGCAACGGGGTTCTAAGCTCCCTTTCTATCAATTATATGCAAATCAAATTATTGTAGCAAGAGAACCCATCTAATAAGTCTAGGTTTAGCATCTTTATTTTCCGTAAGATATTTAATAGTAGCATGATCAGTGTGAACAGTTACTTTTGAATCAACAATATAAGGTCCGAACTTATAACAGGCAAACACAACTACTAAAAATTCATTTTCGGTAGTAGTGTAATTTCTCTGGGCACTGTCTAGAGTTTTACTAGCATATTGTATAACATTTAATTTCTTATCTCTTTGTCCTAGAACAGCACCTACAGCATAATCACTAGCATCACACGTAATTTCAAAGGGTAAATTCCAATCAGGAGGCTAGACAATAGGTGCAGAAATCAAAGCTTTCTTAAGTATTTCAAATGCTTCTACACAATCATCATCAAAGACAAAAGGAACATCTTTTTTGTAAGAGATTAGTCAGAGGCCTAGAAATTTAAGAGAAGTCCTTAATGAACCTCCTATAAAAACCTGCATGACCAAGGAAACTTCTTATACCTTTGATGTCCTTAGGACACGACATCTTTTCAATAGCATCAACATTAGCTTTATCAACTTCAATACCTCTTTCAGAAATTTTATGCCCCAAGATAATACCTTCGTTAACCATAAAGTGGCACCTCCCAATTCAAGACAAGATTAGTTTCTTCACATCTCTACAAAACTCGATCAAGGTTGCTTAAGCAATCATCAAAAGAAGTTCCATAAATGGAGAAATCATCCGTGAAAACCTCAACAATCTTTTCACAGAAGTCAGAGAATATAGCAGTCATACATCTTTGAAAGGTAGCGGGTGCATTGCATAAACCAAAAGGCATACTTCTATAAGCAAAAGTACCGAAAGGGCAAGTAAAAGTTGGCATTTCTTGATCCTCTTTTGACACAAGTATTTGAGAGAAACCAGAATAACCATCTAGAAAGCAAAAATGTGTATGTTTGGATAGTTTTTCTAGCATTTGATCAGTAAAAGGTAAAGGGTAATGATCCTTTTTAGTAGCTTTATTTAATTTGCAGAAATCAATTACCATTCTATAACCTATAACAATTCTTTGTGGGATCAATTCATCTTTATCATTAGGAACCATAGTAATACCTCCCTTCTTAGGTACACAATGGACAGGGCTTAACCACTGACTATCAGCAACGGGATAAATTATACCTGCCTCAAGAAGCTTTAGTATTTCTTTTCTTACCACTTATTTCATCTTAGGATTTAACCGTCGTTGGTGATCAACAACTAGTTTCATGTCTTTCTCCAATTTTATTTTGTGCTAGCGTAGAGTGGGACTAATGCCCTTAAGATCATCAAGAGTATATACAATAGCAGTGCGGTGCTTCTTAAGAGTTTTCAATAATTTCTTTTCTTCATGATCTGCAAGGTTAGCACTAATAATAACAGGATATATCTCTTTCTCATCAAGATAAGCATATTTAAGAGTATCAGGTAAAGGTTTAAGCTCAAACACGGGATCACCCTTGGGTGGAGGAGGATCCCCTAGGATTTCAACAGGCAAGTTGTGTTTCAAAATAGGTCCTTGTTTAAAGAATACTTCATATATTTCCCTTCTTTCATTCATAAATATATCATTTTCATGGTCTAGCAAATATTGTTCTAAAGGATCATTAGGAGGCACGACAATAGAAGCAAGACCAATAGTTTCATCTTTACTAGGCAATTCTTTATCATGGGGTTGTCTAAAAAATTTAGCAAAACTAAACTCATGAGACATATCCCCCAAACCAATAGTTACAACATCCTTTTTGCAATCTATCCTAGCACTAACAGTATTCAAGAAGGGTCTACCTAATATAATGGGACAAAAGTTATCTTGTGGGGAGCCCAGAACAAGAAAATCAGCAGGACATTTGACGTTCCCACACAAGACATCAACATCTCTAACAATCCCAACTGGTGAAATAATGTCTCTATTGGCAAACTTAATTGTAACATCAATTTCTTCTATCTCAGCAGGTGCAATATCATGCATAATTTCTTTATATAAGGAATGAGGTATTGCACTTGCACTAGCACCACATAAGCCATGATAGCAATTATCTCCTATTTTAACAGAAATAACAGGCATGCCTGGAACAGGTCTATGTTTGTTTTGAGTGTTAGGTCTAGCAATTCTAGCAGCTTCATCACAAAAGTAAATAATATGCCCATCAATATTATCTGCCAAGAGATCTTTAACCATAGCAATACTAGGTTCAACTTTAATTTGCTCAGAGCGTGTAGGTGTTCTAGTATTACTCTTACGAACCACAGTTGAAACTTTAGCATGATCCTTTATTCTAACAGGGAAAGGTGGTTTCTCAATATAAGCAGTAGGAACAACATAATCATTATAAGTGATAGTCTTTTCTTCAACTTTAATAGGTGCCACTACTTTTACCTCAATGGGAGGATTATATTTAGAACACTTCTCCTTTGGGAGATCAACATGAGTAGCAAAGGATTCAAAAAAAGAAGCTACTATCTCAGATTCAATTCCATTTTTAGTGCTAAATTCACGGAAAGCATCGTATCCATAAAAGATTTAACACAATCAAACTCAGGTATTATACCTGACTTATTACCTTCGTCGACATCCAAATCTTCAGAGTTGCATTTAATTATTTCCAATCAATCCCATTTGAATTCAATAGCCTTCATCATAAAAGAACCAGTACACGAAGTATCGAGCATGGAGTGATTATCGAGACAAAGCCACTACTAGAAAGAAGGATGTTAGTGGTGCACCAGTTTTTGCTATTAATGGCGCACTATAGGTGCGCCATTAGTATCCTAGATAATAGTGGCGCACCACATAGTGCGCCATTACTATGCCTAGAAGTGCGCCATTACTATCTGACTTAGTAATGGCGCACCACATAGAAGTGCGCCATTACTAACAATTTTTTTAAAAAAATAGATATTTTTTTCAATTTTTCCTTAATCTCAGGTCAATATGCTTAATCGCAAGTCAAATCGCACTCGTGGTCAAACTTCCCGGAAGGTCACCCATCCTCACACTACTCCAGCCCCAGTACGCTTAACTTCTGAGTTCTATCCAACCCCAGCACCAGCTCACTTAACAGGCACTTGTTGATATATCTATCATATCAATCCTATTAAACCTTTTTGATGTCTAGGACTTTGTTCATGTTCATGAGTGTGATGAAATTTTGAAAAAATATTTCAAACTTCTTGGTTATATTACGTATCATATTTTGAACATTTTTTCCAAAAAAAATTAGAAACCAATTTTATTTCTGTTACTAGTGGCGCACCTAGCAAATGGTGGGCCATTACTAAGTTTGATTTTTTTCCATTTTCCCCCCTCTAGATCTTAAAAGCCCCGTATCATTTATTCTTGTTAGGTTTTTGGGGATTCTAAAAATCTTCAACGGGGTTCCCCCAGTTGAATTCCGATGTAAATTTTCGAGTAGATGATATTTCATATAAAAACTTTTTAATCCGAGTTCGTATGCAAAAGTTATGCCCATTTTACTAAATTCCAGAGAGATTTTGCAAATAAAGTCGAAATTCATATTTGTAAATTTTCCCAACAACTAGACTACATATCACATGTGAAACTTATTTTCTTTTTTTTTGACATTTCCATCATTTTCTTTTTTTTAAACTGAAAAGGCGGTCCACGGGGGGGTGCATTTAGTAATGGCGCACCTTCACAAAGTGCGCCATTACTATGTGTATGACTTGGTCAAACCTTGGTCGAAGTTAGTAATGGCGCACTTTTTATAGGTGCGCCATTAGTAAGTTTGACATAGTAATGGTGCACCTATGCAAAGTGCGCCATTACTAAGTTTGACCAAGGTTTGACCCAGTCATACACATAGTTATGGTGCACTTTGTAAAGGTGCGCCATTACTATGTCAACTTAGTAATGGCGCACCTATACAAAGTGCGCCATTACTATGTGTATGACTGGGTCAAACCTTGGTCAAACATAGTAATGGCTCACTTTTCACCTGGTGCACCATTACTGTTTTAGTTACTAATGGCGCCCCTACACATGGTGCGCCATTACTATTTAGTAATGGCGCAACACATGTATAGTGCGCCATTAGTGTCCATATTGGCTATAACTGTTTTTCTAGTAGTGAGCCAAGCATAATTTTTTTGAATAATAATTTCTCTTGAGAGCTCATGATTGGGGCATGAATATAACATTGACTTAAGCCTCCCCCAAGCTTGGACCGATGCTTTCTCCTTGGCGAGGCCAAAAATTCTATATATAATTACGATCACGATGAATGAGATGCATAGGATAAAACTTCTGATGAAATTCCAATTTCAATCGGTTGTAGTTCCATGATCCCATATCATCACATAGCCTAAACCATGTCAATGCCTTTCCCTTCAAAGATAAAGGGAAGAACTTCTTCTTGATAACATCCTCGGGCATACCTGCAAACTTAAATAATCCACAAACTTCATCCACATAGATTAGGTGCAAATCGGGGTGTAATGTTCCATCACCTGTGAGAAGGATTAGCTAGCAGTTTCTCTATCTTACCCGAAGGAATTTCAAAGTAAACATTTTCAGTAGGTTCAGTAGGTTGAGGAGCAACTCAATGCTCTACTGGTTGGGGTGAAGATACCCCGAACAAGCCCCTCAAAGGATTATGTTCCATAGTAAGAAGTGACATTAAATTTTAGCACACTATTTAAATTTTTCCTTACCAAATTCCACCTACCAAAGGCGCTTCACTCCTCGGCAACGGCGCCAGAAAAGAGTCTTGATAACCCACAAGTATAGGGGATCTATCATAGTCCTTTCAATAAGTAAGAGTGTCGAACCCAACGAGGAGCAGAAGGAAATGATAAGCAATTTTCAGTAAGGTATTCTCTGCAACCACTGAAATTATCGGTTACAGATAGTTTTGTGATAAGTTAATTTGTAATGGGTAACAAGTAATGAAAGTAAATAAGGTGAAACAAGATGGCCCAATCCTTTTTGTAGCAAAGGACGATCCTGGAAAAACTCTTATATAAAGGTAAGCGCTCCCGAGGACACATGGGAATTATCGTCAAGCTAGTTTTCATCACGTACATATGATTCGTGTTCGGTACTTTGATAATTTGATATGTGGGTGGACCAGTGATTGGGTACTGCCCTTCCTTGGACAAGAATCCAACTTATGATTAATCCCTCTTGCAAGCATCTGCAACTAAAAATAAGTATTAAGGTAAACCTAACCATAGCATGAAACATATGGATCCAAATCAGCCCCTTAGGAAGCAACTCATAAACTAGGGTTTAAGCTTCTGTCACTCTAGCAACCCATCTTCTACTTATTACTTCCCAATGCCTTCCCCTAGGCCCAAACAATGGTAAAGTGTCATGTAGTCGACATTCCCATGACACCACTAGAGGAAAGACAACATACATCTCATCAAAATTTCAAATGAATACCAAATTCACATGACTACTTCTAGCAAGACTTCTCCCATGTCCTTAGAAACAAACGTAACTACTCACAAATCATATTCATGTTCATAATTAGAGGGATATTAATATGCATAAAGGATCCGAACATATGATCTTCCACCGAATAAACCAACTAACATCAACTACAAAGTGTAATCAACACTACTAGCAACGCATAGGTACCAATATGAGGCTTTGGGACAAAGATTGGATACAAGAGATGAAATAGGGTTTGAGATGAGATGGTGCTGGTGAAGATGTTGATGGAGATTGACCCCCTCCCGGTGAGAGGATCGATGGTGATGACGATGGTGATGATTTCCTCCTCCCAGAGGGAAGTTTCCCCGGCAGAACAGCTCCGCTGGAGCCCTAGATTGGTTCCGCCAAGGTTCCGCCTCATGGCGGCGGAGTTTCGTCCCATGAGCTAGCTTATTATTTTTCCAGGGCAAAAGACCTCATATAGCATAAGATGGGCACCGGAGGCCTACCAGGGGACCCACGAGGCAAGGGGCGCGCCCCCTACCCTCGTGGATGGTGGGTGGCCCCCCTCTGGTACTTCCTTCGCCCAATAATTTTTATATATTCTGAAAAAAATTCCTGTGGAGTTTCAGGACTTTTCGAGTTGCGCAGAATAGGTCTCTAATATTTGCTCCTTTTCCAGCCCAGAATTCTAGCTGCCGGCATTCTCCCTCCTCATGTAAACCTTGTAAAATAAGAGAGAATAGGCATAAGTATTGTGACATAACGTGTAATAGCAGCCCATAATGCAATAAATATCGATATAAAAGCATGATGCAAAATGGATGTATCAGATACCATAATCCAAGTGTTGGAGTGTGAGCTAGATATCGAAGAATATGCTTCATAGACTTATGGTGTAATTCCTTCGGTGTAGCTTGAAAACGGGCGCACATGCAAACACTAAGCATAATATCTGGCCTAGATGCACATAGATACAATAAAGATCCAATAATGGAGCGGTATACCTTTTGATCGAAGTCTATACCATTTTCATCAGTGCATAGATGGCCATTTGTGGGCATAGTGATTTTGACGCCTTTGCAATCTTACATGCCGAATTTCCTCAATACATCCTTGAGATATTTCTCTTGAGATATGAAGATGCCATTTTGTTGTTTATGAATTTGAAGACCTAAGAAGAATTTCAATTCTCCCATCATAGACATTTGATATTCCTCACTCATCATATAGGCAAATTCATCACTATAAGATGGTTAGTACAGCCAAAGATAATATCAGCAACATATATTTGGCACACGAATAATTCATCATCATAGGTTTTGGTGAAAAGAGCCAGGTCAAGTGAACCGGGTTTGAAGCCTTTCTTCATGAGGAATTCCTTCAAAGTAACATACCACACCTGAGGAGCCTGCTTGAGGCCATAGAGGGCCTTATTGAGTCTAAAGACTTTGTCAGGATGCTTAGGATCTTCAAAACCCGAGGGTTGAGCAACATATACTTCTTCCTCAAGCTTACCATTGAGGAATGCACTTTTCACATCCATTTGATATAAGATGATATTATGATGGTTAGCATAAGCAAGCAATATGCGAATAGCCTCAAGTCTGGCAACAGGTGCACAAGTTTCACCGAAATCAATTCCTTCAACTTGTGTGTAGCCTTGAGCTACAAGACAAGCGTTATTCCTCACCACAAGGCCATTTTCATCTTGCTTGTTGTGATAGATCCATTTGGTACCGATGATATTATGCTGGTGTGGGTCTGGTCGCTTGACAAGTTCCCAGACATTGTTGATCTCAAATTGATGTAATTCCTCTTGCATTGCTTGAATCCACTCAGGCTCCAGAAATGCCTCATCAACTTCGGTGGGCTTTGTGATAGAGACAAAAGCAAAGTGCCCACAAAAGTTAGACAAATGTGAAGCCCTTGAGCGTGTGAGAGGACCTGGTGCATTGATGTCATCGATGAGTTCCTTGATCTGCACTTCATTTGCAACGCGAGGATGAGCAGGTTGACACGTTGAGTGGGCTCAGCATTTTGTTCAGAGCCATTTTCCTTAGGTGCACCAGCATGATTTTCTTCACGTTCTGGAAAGACTTCTTCAGTAGATTCTTCAGTAAGAATGGCATCCTCAGTAGCCTTGAACTTGATGGATTCCTTAGGTGACATTTCGTCTAGCACAGGAGGTAGGTGCTCTCTTTGCGAGCCATTAGTTTCATCGAACCACACATTTATAGCTTCAACAACCTTGTGATGAAAGGTGTTGAATACTTTGTAAGTGTGCGAGTCATTTCCGTAACCAAGCATAAAACCTTCATGTGCTTTCGGTGCAAATTTAGAATTGTGATGAGGATCTCTAATCCATCATTTAGCACCGAAGACTTTGAAATAACTCACATTGGGTTTCTTGTCAGTGAGGAGTTCATATGAGGTCTTTTTGAAGAATTTGTGAAGATATACCCTGTTGATGATGTGGCATGCAGTATCAATTGCCTCAGGCCAGAAGCGAGGAGTCTTGTATTCATCAAGCATAGTGTGAGCCATCTCAACAAGAGTCGTGTTCTTGTGCTCCACGACGCCATTCTGCTAAGGAGTATAAGGAGCAGATAACTCATGAGGAATACCAAATTCATCAAGATAGTCATCAAGAGTAGATAACTCACTCCTAATGTGCTTGATCTTCACACCGAAGTTAGTTGAAGCCCTCGGGGAAAATCGTTTGAAGACTTCTTGCACTTCAGTTTTGGAAGTGATGATATGCACCCATGTGTAACGAGAATAGTCATCAACAATAACAAAGCCATATAAAGATGTTGCATTTGTGAATGTGGCATAGTGAGTAGGGCCGAAGAGATCCATGTGAAGCAATTCAAATGGACGAGTGGTAGTCTTGATAGTCTTTGAGGGATGCTTCGACTTGGTCATATTTCTAGCTTCACAAGATCCACACAGATTGTCCTTGAGGAATTTGACACCCTCGATGCCGATGACGTGCTTCTTCTGCACGAGTGTGTGCAAGTTCCTCATGCTAGCATGACCTAGTCGCCAAAACCAGCCTTCTGAAGCTTTTGCAAGTAGACATGTGGCAGGCTATGGTCCTGTAGAGAAATCGACAATATACAAGTCTCCTCTACTAAAGCCTTTGAAGACTTTGGAATTTTTAGATTCCATGATCACAACACAACGATATTTTCCAAAGACAACAACCATATCAAGATCACAAATCATTGAGACAGACATGAGGTTGAATCCTATGGACTCGACAAGCATGACTTTGTCCATGTGTTGATCCTGTGAGATCGCAACCCTACCTAGACCAAATACCTTGCTTTTGCATTTGTCAGCATAGGTGATATGCTTCAGTTGTGATGGAGATAAAGCAGTGTCCATCAATAAGCTATTGTCACCGGTCATGTGATTTGTTCATCCACTGTCGAGGACCCACTCAGTAGCTTTGGGTTGATCATCCTGCAGATGAATTAGTGCATCTTACGAACTCATATACTTCATCAGTGAAGAATATGACATCAAATTCATCAGATCAATTTCATCAAGCAGTACAACAGATATAGTAGTATAAGGACGTGAGAAATGAATATTCATTTCTTCATGATTAGCTTGCGTCCTTTCAAGCATATTCAGGTCTCCAGCAAATCCTTCAGACGTTCAAGTTCGTCTGAAGACCTGACCCTACATAAGAGATTAGTTCTTTTTTTCACCACCCACATCTAGAGGGGTGGCAAAGAGTTCGTCATTCTGTGAGCTCCATAAGAGAAAGGTGGCATAGCAGCTAGTCCACTTCGTTTCACAAAAGAGGGGTTAGAATAAGCATATGAATAAGCAAAGAAATTCTTCGAGGACTTATGAACATAGTGATTTGAAGAATAATGCACATATTCATAACCCTTAGGCTTTCCCTGCGAAACAAAAGTGTTAGCATGATGATGTTCATATGAGGATTTTGATCCATATGAGGAATTGGATCCATATGAAGACTTTGGTCCATATGAAGAATTTGATCTGGGGTTCCTATTCTTCACAGGTGGTGTCATGATGACATTCACCTGAAGATTTTCAAGGCACCTTTTGGGAACCCGGATTTTTTTCATAGTAGGACCATCACTGCAGTTAGTTCCAACATATCTAGCAAATACTTCACCATTCTGATTTTTGAACAGTTTATAGTTGGAGTCAAATGACTCATCAAAAGAATATGAAGATTCACATGTAAAGCCAGAAAAAGTGGATGGATCTATGGGAGGTCCCTTCACAGCAACCCATGAGGTTTTGGGATGCTGCTTAGGTTTCCAGTAGCTCCCATCAGGATTGAGTTTCCTCTCAAAGGCAACACCCTCTTTCCTAGGGTTCCTGTTGAGGATCTGCTTTTTAAGCACATCACAAAGAGCCCGATGCCCTTTGAGGCTTTCATACATGCTTGTCACATACAATTCCTTCAACCCTCCATTGTAAGTGATACTTGTGGTATCCTCAGATGAGGAATTTGTGACCATAGAGATAGTTGAAGAATTTGCAGCAATAGAAGCATTTGAACTTTCAGGTGAAGAATTAGCAGATTCTAGTTCAATGCATTACAAACATGGTGGAATGAAATCATCGTGAGCGGAACTGATTTGTTGAGCAAGCAATGACTCATGTTCCTTGTGAAGATCTTCATAACTCACCCTTAGCTTTTCAAGATCTTGCTTTCTTTGAAGAAATTCATAAGAAAGTTTCTCATGATTGGCTCTAAAGGTTATCACACTTAGTATAAAGTATCTGAAGATTTTCAGATAGAGTTTGAGTTCCATCTATTTCTTCACTCAACAGGTCATCAGTTTTGTCTAGCATATTTTGGACCTTTTCAAAAGCCTGTTGTTGTTTGACAGCAATCTTAGCAAGTTTGGAATAGCTACGTTTGAGGTTTTCATTAGATTCACCCTCACTTGATTCACAAGAGAGATATTTGAGTACCTTGGCACCTCTTGCCATGAAGGAATAGGTGGGAGCGTAGTCATCGTTGCCATCGTCAGCAGTGCTAGGGAAGTTAGTTTCCTCAATGTTAAAGATGGACTTGTTGACGAAAGTAGTAGCGAGGGCTAGGCTCGCCACACCAGAGTCTGACGCCTCAGATCCCTCTTCTTCCTCATTTTCCACAGATTCAGCTTCAGAGTCCATTTCCTTGCCAATAAATGCCCGAGCCTTTTTGGAGCTGCTCTTATTGTGAGATGAAGACTTGGAAGATTTTGATGATGAGGACTTTGAAGATTTCTTCTTCTTCTTCGAGTCATCAGAACTATCATCCTTATACTGCCTCCATCCAGAAATACTTGTCATCAAAATGAATAAAAGGTGATGTATCTAAATGTATTTTAGTTCTAGATACATCCATTTTTGTCCATTTTGATGACAAGTATTTTCGGACGGAGGGAGTATTTCTTCTTTTTTGACTCCTTCACCTACTGAGGACAATCAGTAATGTAGTGGCCAGGTTTCTTGCATTTGTGGCAAGTCCTCTTCTTGTATTCACGGGATGAGGAATCTGATCTCATGTCATTACCTCTTGAAGATTTTACAAGGCGACCACGTCTTGAGAACTTCTGGAATTTCCTCACGAGCATTGCTAGCTCCTGGCTCAGCTCTTTAGGTTCACCAAGGCTACTACCAGAATCTTCTTCTTCAGATTCAGAGATAGCATTGGCCTTTAGTGTGCAAGATCGACCATAGCCTGGTCTGTAGAGGTCTCTCTTCTCAGCAAGTTGGAACTCATGAGTATTTAGCCTCTCAAGGATATCAGCAGGATCAAGTGACTTCTATTCTCCACATTCTTGAATCATCAGCGCAAGAGTGTCAAATGAGGAATCAAGCGATCTCAGCACTTTCTTCACCAACTCATGGTCAGTGATGTTAGTGGCATCAAGTGCTTGAAGCTCATTTGAGATGTCAGTGAGGCGATCAAAGGTTTGTTGAGCATTTTCATTGTCGAGTCTTTTGAAGCGGTTGAAGAGATTGCGAAGAACGTCAACTCGAGAGTCACATTGTGTTGAGACTCCTTCGTTGACTTTGGACAGGCTATCCCAGATAAGCTTTGCTATCACCAAAGCACTCACTCTTCCATACTGTCCTTTGCTCAGATGGCCACTTATGATATTCCTCGCTTGAATCTCTTCACATCGGCGGCATTCATGGAAGGTGTGATGGAGGGAATGCCATGTTCCACAATGTACCAAAGATCATTGTCAATTGCCTAAAGATGGATGCACATCTTATTCTTCCTGTAGGGGTAGTCCATCCCATCGAAGGTAGGACACCCAACTGAGACCTTGATCATGCATGCAGTCAACATAACTAAAACACCAGGGGGTTAAACCAAAATCACACAGAACAAAGGAGTACCTTGCTCTGATACCAATTGAAAGTGCGTTATATCGACAAGTGGAGGGTGAATAGGCGATTTTTACAAATTCGTCACTGAGGAAATTCTAGGTGACAAATTTCCTAAGTAATGAACTACTTGGTAGCAGAATAAGTACTCAGGTGCATGCATAACAGAGCAGTAGCATAGTCATCATGATGAAATGAAACAAGCACAAAGCACAAGTCAAACAGGATAAGTAGGCTGAAGATAGAGTGACTGAAGAATTAGGATTGAGGAAATTGAGGAAGTCTTCAGTCAAAGTCTTCAAACAGTAACAGTCAAGTTCATCAACACATGACCCAGTAGCTTGGTGAAGGCGATGATTTGGTAGACCAATTCCAACTGATGTGATAGTCGTATGTCTGGTTGGAGGGGCTAGGTATTTAAACCTGAGGACACACAGTCCCGGACACACAGTCCTCACCATATTCTCCTTGAGCTAAGGTCTCACAGACCTCACCCAATCACTCACGTTAAGTCTTCAAGTGACTTCCAAACCTTCACAGGCTCGGTCACTCAGCAATCTACAATTTCCTCTTGAATGCTCTAGACCATGACGCCTAACCTTCTAGAGGATGCACAATCCTCAAAGGTAACAAGTGTCAGTTCCGCATAGGAACAATCTCTTCAGTGATGCTCAATCACTTTGGGTTTGTAGGTGTTTGGGTTTGGGTTTTTCCTCACTTGATGATTTTCGCTCAAAGTCCTCGGAGGATGGGATGCTCTCAATGACAAGTGTCAGTTTAACTCGGAGCACCCAACCAACTAGTGGTTGTAGGGGGCGGCTATTTATAGCCTAGGGAGCAGCCCGACATGATAAGACTTAAATGCCCTTCAATGGTATGATCATTAGGTGGGTAGATATTTTGGGACAGCTGGCGCATAGCACAACAATGGTCGGATATTTGAGCTCTGATATTCCTTATGGCTATCATGTTCCTCACTTGTAGGCAAACCACACTGGAAAATTCCTAACTCCTCAGTTAGAACAAATTCCTTAGAGAATAGAAGATCTTCATCTTTGTCACTTAAGAAATTGACTGAACTATATGAGATTTCCAATGGCTTCACTCAAAAGGATTGGGTAGGTGTAGGATTTTGAGATGAGCATCACTTGGAAACTTTTCCATAGTTTTACCTCGACCCCTTTACCAGTACGGTGTTTCCTATGAGTCAAGAAAGAAAAAATGAACCTACGAAAACAAAAGTCTTCATGCTTCATAATCCTCGCATGAATATGAAGTCTTTAGGGTCACGCCAAATTCCTCACTTTCAAAGTCTTCAAGAACACCAAAGTCTTCAACTGAAGGCATTCATTTTTGGGAGTCGACTTGCATCTTAAACATCAAACTCCTCATAGATTTATAGACCTGTGTACACTCACAAACACATTAGTTACTTAACCTATAATTCTTCAATACACCAAAATCACTAAGGGGCACTAGATGCACTTACATGAGAATATCTTGTTTAGCTTGAAGCTGCTGTTGTTTCTTTTTTAGGCTTCGCGCGGTGGCGATAAGCTATCGCTTGAAGCGTTCTTGGACGAGGGGTTCCTCTAGGACGATGCCGGGGCTGACATCCTCTTGGGAGCATGTAAGTAGTGACTGTCTTCCGAGTCCTCGTGATCAACATTTTCGGGGCTGTGTTGACCTTCCTCCCTTTCATCCTGCTCAAACATAGGCTCGACGGGGTGGTCGGGATCTTCGGTGTTGTCCAGAGTGTTATTACCTCCGGTGTCCGTATTGCTTTCCCTTGCCTGACGCAATCGTGAGCAGCGCCATTAACATCGGCGCTTTGGTGGTTCATCTATGGGCTTATCCTCGTCTGGATTTTGAGTACCATCATCGTCCTTCTTCTCAGGCGTGTCAACAATGTATATGTTGTATGTAGAAGTGGCTGCCCAACGCCCCGTGAACAGGATGCACTTACAGAGGCAGCAGACGGCAACAACGGCGTCCTATTCATCGGTAGCCAACCGGATCGGTTGAAACAAAGAAGCTGCATTGTGTTCTTTGGGAGGCAACAAAATGCATCATATTCATCAGGAGCCAACTGGCTTGGATGGAATAGCCGAAACGAGGCCTGGCGTACCATAGACGGAGAAAACAGACTTATGTTTGACCGCCTACGGTCGAAATTGGATCCTGTTCATCGGGAGGGGTCTGGTGTACCGCAAAATGGAGGAAACAAACTTCTGTTCGAGCGCCTAGGGTCAAAATGGGGTCCTGTTCATCAGGAGGGTGTGGCATACCGAAAAACGCAGGAAACAAACTTCTGTTCGAGTGCCTACAATCAAAATGCGGTCCTGTTCATTGGGAGGGGTGCGGCATACCACAAAACAGAAGAAACGAACTTCTGTTGGAGCGCCTACCGTCAAAACGGGGTCCTGTTCATCGGGAGGGGTGTGGCGTACCACAAAATGGGACTCCACGGGCTACTGTTCATCCACCGTCAACTGCCTCTTGCTCCAGCCTCCATGGGGTACTGTTCATCAACAATCGCCTAATGCAAAAGGACGTCATGTTATATTGCCCCTTATGATATCACCTTTATTATGCAGTCCGTCGCTTTTATTAGTTTTCCATCACAAGTTCGTACAATGCTCAATTTTCTCTTACAGTAAATGATCCAACACATTTAGAAGCAATTTTTATTGCCTTTTTGCACCGATGACAACTTACTTGAAGGATCTTACTCAATCCATAGGTAGGTATGGTGGACTCTCAAAACAAGATTTTGGGTTTAAGGTTTTTGGGAGCACAAGTAATATCTCTACTTAGTGCGGATTTTTTGCCAGCAAAGATATTGAGCAAGCACCACATGTTGAAGGATCTATGACAATATAACTTCTATCTAAATATGAACAAATATAAATCATTATGTTGTCTTCCTTGTCCAACGTTAACAATTTTGGCATTTAATATTTTGATGGGGGCGCATGATCATAAAAGATGTCCAAGATACTGTATTTGCATGTGAATCTTATCTTCCCTTATAAATACTTTCATGAGTTGCATCATTGACCAATGCTATGTTTGTCAACTTTCAACAAATTTTACCACTTTTACTTTTCCTTATGTGATGTCATTACTTAACATAAGATTAGCATATGATATTTTTCATTGTTTTCTTTTATTTTGATTGAAGCATAAAAGTAAAGAAGAAAAACTCAAACTAAACTTTATTATATAACTTTTCACTAGATTACATAGATAGATGGATCACAAAACTAAGACTCGAAAACAATGCTAAACTTTTATTCAAATAATTCATGAGATAACTAAGATCGAACTAAGAAAGATAAACACAATAAAAGTTATGGCGATACGATACCGGGGCATCTCCCCCAAGCTTGGCACAAGCCAAGGGGAGTGCCCATACCATGTACTCAAGTCTCCTTTGGTGGTGGAGAAGAAGATGGAGGTGATGACAATGTAGTGAGCTTATCCGGCTTGCGTCGGAGGCTAAAATTGCCATCCCTCAGATCCTCATTCTCTAGCTCAAGATTTAGTATCTTTTTGCATAATGCTGCCTTACTATCCTGCAGAAAACGAGAAGGTATAGATTGCATTTTAGTTTTGCCGGGGAGGCTTGACTTCTTGAGCCCCACATGCGTCTCTCCAGGTTGAGGAAGTGGAACTTCATCTTCATCCAACAATGCATCATACAGATCGGTGTCCTCCTCCTCATCTATTAACCATAAATATGGGAAGAACTTCTTAAAGACATTTGGATCGAGAGGTTGGTGAGAAACATGGCTCTCTTCCTCCGAGTCTTGAGATGAAATATTTCCAGATCTATCAGAAAAACCGAATGAAACAAAAACAGAAGATTCTCTGTGATACGGTGGTCAATATGTCTATGGGTATATAAAGATTTTTTATCTTTGGAAACAAGAAAAATGGAAGAAAAACAGAGTCGGGAAGGCTCCCGAGGTGGGATAACCCACCTGGGCGCGCTAGGCAAGGCAGGCGTGCCCTGGTGTATCGTGCCCTCCTCAGTTGCCTTCCTAGTTATTTCTTATTTTCCTAATTTTTCTAATATTCCAAAACTGACAAAAAATATTTTTGCGGATGTTTCAAAGTTCGTTTACTTACTGTATCACGTAACTCCTCTTTTTCAGGGTTCTGGAGTGTTCTGGAAGGTTTCTTTTATGTGTTCCTCCGGTGTCATGGTTTGGATAATATCGGTTTCAACATTAATGGGCGTACATGAGATATAGTGTCTAATTATTTTCCCATTGACCACCTTCGGATTAGTGCCTTCGACATTATTGATCGTAATGGCTTCAGAATGATAAACTTCTTCGATAATATATCGTCCTTCCCATTTGGAGAGAAGTTTTCCTGCAAAGAATCTAAAACAAGAGTCAGACAAGAGACATGTTCACCAACTTTCAATTCCCTCTTTTGGATTCTTTTGTCATGCCACCTTTTAACTTTTTCTTTGAATAGTTTGGCATTTTCAAAAGCTTGGGTTCTCCATTCATATAGTGAGCTAATATCAAGTAACCTATTTTCACCGGCAAGCTAGAAATCATAATTGAGTTCTTTCATTGCCCAATATGCTTTATGCTCTAACTCAACAGGCAATGACAAGATTTTCCATAAACCATCTTATATGGAGACATACCCATAGGATTTTTATAAGTTGTCCTGTAGGCCCAAAGTGCATCATCTAGTTTCTTAGACCAATTCTTTCGGGACCTATTGACAGCTTTTTGTAATATTCACTTTATTTCTCTATTGCTAAGTTCAACTTGACCACTAGATTGAGGATGATAGGGTGAAGCAATTCTATGGTTAACATAATATTTAGCACGCATTTTACGGAAAGCACCATGAATAAAGTGTGAACCACCATCAGTCATTAAATATCTATGGACTCCAGACCTTGGGAAAATAACTTCTTTAAGCATTTTAATGGAAGTGTTATGATCAACACTACTAGTTGGAATAGCTTCTACCCACTTAGTAACATAATCAACATCAACCAAAGTATGTGTATACCCATTAGAGGAAGGAAAAGGTCCCAAATAATCAAAAACCCAAACATCAAATGGTTCAACAGCAAGTGAATAATTCATAGGCATTTCTTGATGCTTACCAATATTACCTATCCTTTGACATTCATCTCAAGATAAAACAAACTTACGGGCATCCTTGAAGAGAGTAGACCAATAAAAACCACATTGCAATACCTTGTGAGCAGTTTTGTCTCCCGCATGATGCCCTCTATAAGCTGTGGAGTGATATTTCCGTAGGATTTGTTCCTGTTCATGCTTAGGTACACAACTTCAGATAATACCATATACTCCTTTATAAAGATGTGGGCCATCCCAAAAGTTATTTATTAAATCATAGAAGAATTATTTTTTCTTTTGTTGGTATGTGAAACTAGGTGGTACAAATTTAGCAACTATATAATTAGCATTGTTAGCATACTAAGGAGTATTATGAGAAACAATTATTGCAGCTAGTTGTTCATCAGGAAAGCTATCATGAATATGCAGTGGGTCATCAAGAATATTTTCTAACCTAGAAAAGTTATCAGCTATGGGGTTCTCAACTCCTTTTCTATCAGTGATGTGTAAATTGGATTCTTGTAACAAGAGAACCCACCTAATGAGTCTAGGTTTAGCATCTTTATTTTAAGATATTTTATAGCAGCATCATTAGTGTGAACAATCACCTTGGAATCAACAATGTAATATTTTAACTTATGAAAAGCAAACACAACTTCTAAAAATTCTTTTTCAGTGGTAGCATCATTTCCTTTAGCACTGTCTAGAGTTTTGCTAGCATAATGGATAACATTTAATCTCTTATCAACTCTTTGTCCTAGAATAGCTACAACATTATAATCACTACCATCACATGTAATTTCAAAAGGCAAGTTCCAATCAGGTGGTTGAACTATAGGTGCATAAGTTAAGGGTTTCTTAAGAGTTTCAAAGGCTTCTACAAAATAATCATCAAAAAAATGTGACATCCTTTTGTAAAAGATTTGTAAGAGGCCTAGAAATTTTAGAGAAGTCTTTAATAAACCTCCTATAGAAACCAGCATGACCGAGGAAACTACGAATACCTTTAAGACCTTTTGGACATGGCATTTTCTCAATAGCATCAACTTTAGCATTATCCACCTCAATACCTCATTCAGAAATTTTATGCCCCAAGACAATACCTTCATTAACCATAAAGTGGCAGTTGTCCCAATTCAAGACAAGATTGTTTTGTTCACATCTTTGCCAAACTCGATCAAGGTTTCTTAAGAAATCATCAAAAGAATTTCCGTAAACAAAAAAATCATCCATGAAAACCTCAATAATATTTTCACAAAAATTGGAGAATATAACATTCATACATCTTTGAAAGGTAGCAGGTGCATTGCATAAACCAAAAGGCATACGTCTATCAGCATAAGTTCCAAAAGGGAAAGTAAAAGTGGTTTTCTCTTGATCATGTTGTGAAACAGGTATTTGAGAAAAAGTAGAATATCCATCAAGAAAACAAAAGTGTGTGTGCTTAGATAATCTTTTTAGCATTTGATTAATAAAAGGCAGAGGGTGATGATCTTTTCTAGTAGCTTTATTTAATTTTCTAAAATCAATTACCATTCTATAGCCAGTAACAATTCTTTGTGGAATTAGTTCATTTTCATCATTAGGAACAACGGTAATACCTCTCTTCTTAGGGACACAATGAACATGACTTACCCATCTACTATTAGCTATGGGATAGATTATACCTGCTTCCAGAGGCTTTAGTATTTTAGTTCTTACGACTTCTTTCATCTTAGGATTCAAACATCGTTGGTGATCAACAACGGGTTTAGCATCAGGCTCCATATTAATCCTGTGATGGCCTAGAGTGAGACTAATGCCCTTAAGATCATCAAGAGTATATCCAATAGTAGCACAGTGCTTCTTCAGAATTTTCAATAATATTTCTTCTTCTTGTTCTGAAAGGTTAGCACTAATAATAACAGGATATATCTTTTTCTCATCAAGATAAGCATATTTCAAAGTGTAAGGCAATTGTTTTAATTCAAACACAGGATCACCTTTAGGTGGAGGAGGACTTCCTAGAGTTTCGATAGGAAAACCGTGTTTAAGCAGTGGTTGTTGTTGAAAGAATATTTTATCTATTTCATTTTGCTCATGCAAGTGCACATCATTTTCATGGTCTAGCAAATATTGTTCTAGTGGATCAGTAGGAGGCATAACAATAAAAGCAAGACCAATTATTTCATCTTCACCAGGCAATTCTTTATTATGAGGTTGTACATTAAACTTAGAGAAATAAAAATCATGAGACTCATCACCAAAGCTCATAGTGACAGTTTTTTTCTCACAATCTATTTTAGCATTAACAGTGTTCAAAAAAGGTCTACCAAAGATTATGGGACAAAAATCATCTTGTGGGGAACCAGGAACTAGAAAATTAGTAGGGTATTTTATTTTCCCACACAAGACTTTAACATCTCTAATAATCCCAGTTGGTGTGATGGTGTCTCTATTAGCATGTTTAATAGTAACATCTATGTCTTCTATTTTAGCGGATGCTGTGTCACTCATAATTTTTTGGTATAAGGTAGAAGGAATAGAACTCAAACTAGCACCTAAGTCACATAAACCATGATAACATTGATCTCCTATTTTAACTGAGACAACGGGCATGCCAACAACAGGTCTATGTTTATCTTTTTCATCGGGGTTGGCAATTCTAGCAGCTTCATCATAGAAATAAATAGCATACCCATCAATATTTTCTACCAGGAGATCTTTAACCATAGCAACACTAGGTTCTACTTTAATTTGTTTAGAGGGTTTAGGTGCTTTAATATTACTTTTGCAAACCACAGTTGATACCTTAGCATGTCCCTTTATCCTAACAGGGAAAGGTGGTTTTTAATATAAGCCCTAGGCACAACTCGATCAACATTGTAAATAATAGTTTCATCTTTAGCTTAAACTGGTTCTTTAATTTCTTATTTAATAGGGGGACAATATTTAAACCACTTCTCCATAGGGAGGTCAACATGAGTAGCACATGATTCACAAAAAGAGGCTAATGTCTCAGAGTCAAGTCCATATTAAGTGCTAAAGTTGTGAAAAGCATATGTATTCATAAAAGATTTAACACAATCAAACTCAAGCTTAATACCTGACTCTTTAGCCTCGTCGAGTTCCCAATCTTTAGAGTTGCGTTGTAACATCCCAAGTTTTCAATTTGGAATGTTATACATTAGATCATCATGCATATCATATTTTATTTTGCATTTTGGTTGATCCTAGAAATTCTACGCAACTCAATGACCCACGGACAGAGTTGGGGATTTCGTTATTTTCATATTTGAGTTCTCTCAAATTTTGAGAATAGGATCATTTGATTTTATTTATTTTATCATCAATTATTTCTATTACAAAAATATGAGAGAGGGAATAAAATGACTTTCCCAAAATAAAGAAATATTGAGGATTTAATAAAAAAATCAAATAAGATTTTATTTCGGAGTTTTTCGGTGTTATATTTGAATTTAGGAAAAAAGTGCGCTTTTCAAAAATGCATTTAGGGCCCAAATAAATGTTCACCTTGTGCGGCTTGATTTTAGAAGCCCGTGAAAATTTATTTCGGAATTTTTGGAGTCCATTTAGTGTTTCTTTTTATTTTTCTTCCGAGCGGAATAATTAAAAAAACGAACCGACTTCGGGCCGTACCCGAGCGGGACACCGCCCGGGGGCAGCCTTTAAATAGCGCCGCCCCGAGCCGCCCCAGCCCATCAGCCCCGCCTCGATCCGTGCTTGCCGCCGGAGCCGCCGCCAGCGCTGACGACGATCCCGTCGCCCGAGGTTCATCGCGCCTCGTTTTACGTGCCTAAAAAAAGAGAAAAAAAATAGAAAAAATATCAGCGTTTGTCGTTTTTCTTTTTCTCGGATTAAATCCACGATTTTTCTGATCGCGATTCCTGATCTGATTTTCGTTTTAGTATAACTTTTCGCTCGTTTATCGGAATCAAGCGATTCAAGCGCCTAGAGTTTCGTCTCGAAACCCTCTATCCGTTTAACCAACTTAAACCAGTTTTTGTTACTGTAAAATTTGCCCTAGATCCAGATTAGTAGAACGAAGTTGTTTTCTTTCGTCGTTTGTCTTTCGTTGCTTCGTTCGATTTGATTCTTTTTGCCAACCGGAGTTCTTAAGTTGAACCTTCTGGTTGGATCTCTTATTTGAGTTTTATGCATTAGATGAGTACTTATTGTATGCTTGTTTGTTTGTCTGCGATAGAATACCCGGAGTGCGCCGCCTGTTACTTTGAATCGTTAGGTTTCGTCGATTATCAGCAAGGCAAGTAACACTTTCATCATACCTTTTCTACTACTCAGTTTTGTTGCATTAGATCAATCCTCACACATTGCATGATTAGGATGTAATTGAATTGTGGGATGGGAAGTAGATGAGGTAGTACCTATTACCTGTTTATTATCAAACCTTTGGGAGTTACTTCTACGTTTGCTTATTATGCCATGCTATGCTAGTAGACGTGGATTGGGTGAGTGAAATCCATGACAGATGTGAGATTGTTAATTAATGGTTTATCTAAGGTGGCAACTTAAACCCACATCTGGGTGGATTGAGGCACCTGGGTATTCCAGGACTTGCCTGTTTTCTTTTGGACCGCCACCCAGGCTCAAAGGGATCATGAGACTATTCATACTAGAAACTTCCGTGTGCAGCCACAAGCTATTATGGGCTCTAGCATAGTTGACTAAGTCGTGCGAACTCTTAAAGTGGTAGACTAGCAGATGTAGGGGATGTAGGTGGTACGGTCTACCCATCGTAAGGTGCTAGCGCTTCTGAAAGACTATGTCTCGGTCATCCGTCTTCTCAAACACCATGTAGTGCGAGAAACCAAACGGAGGCGATCGAGTCTTGTGGGGAAAAGTGCGCAAACCTCTGCAGAGTGTAATAACTAATCATGGTTAGCCGTGTCCCTGGTTATGGACATCTTGAGTATCTAGTACTTGGATTTTCATGTGAATCTCAACATGTTACTCTAAATTAATTTTGTTGGGTTATGATGGTGCTTAATTGGGATTGAGAATGCTGTCAACCATTCTCAATGTTTAACAACTACCAAGATAGTTAAATAAATTTATTCCTTTGAAGTAGGGAAAAATTGGCTTTACGCAAAACTGTAACCATAGAGCTTTCCACCAGCCAAATATGCATATAGTATAGTCGTTTCATTCAATTACTCTCTATGTGTTACATTGCCAGCATATTCCATGTGCTGACCCGTTTTCGGGCTGCAACGTTAATGTTGCAGACTTTTCAGATGATTATTAAGGAGTTTAGGTCGTGGTTCTATACTCAGTGATGCCGTTGGAGTTGATGGACTCACTTATCTTCCAAGCCTTCCGCTGTTATCGTTATTAGATGGCCTTAAGCCATACTTATTGTAATAAGTTCTCTTATGAGACACTCGATGTAATAATTGTGTGATTGCTACTCTGCTATAAATCCTCCGAGTACTGTGTGGTGTCAGCATTATTGATCCAGGGATGACACCGGAGCACAGAGATCAGACTGTTTGAGGTCTGGTCGCTACAGAGATGGTATCAGAGCACAAACTGACTGTAAGACACGACCACTAAGCTAAAGACCTAGATCACTATTCACTCTCTTCTCTTCTGACCTCTCATCTTTTCTGCTCTTTAGGATGGCGGATGCAAGGAACAAGTTCACACAACCGGATGAAGATACACCCTTTGGACGCCACTTGAAGGAAGTCACTAGATACCTGAATATAGGAGTACCAAGCTTCACGGGAACCTACAACGCCACTTTACCTGAAGAAGAGCGCTGGATGATTCAAGTTCAAGTTACAGGAAGGACGTTCATGCCAGTCACTGAGCCCATAGAATTTTCTTTTGATGCACCAACTTGGAATCTAGGAAAGAGCATTGCAGCTCACATCGCCATGGGAAGCATTGGAGAAGTCTACCACAAGGATCTCAAGGATACTATCTACCAGATTTGTGGGCGCCGAAATGAACACTGGGAGATGATCAGCACCAGGAAGGATAGATCAATCACAGCTTTTATCCAAGAGCTAAACCAGCACATTCGACGACAGGAGAACCAGATGTGCGCTGACATGATAGACCTGAAGAAGGCAAAGACTAGAATCAAGGAACTGGAGGAAGAACTCAAGGCTACACATGAAGATTATGAAGAGGAAATTGAAGTATTAGTGGAGAAGAATGACGACTTGATCAAGAAGATTGGAATATTTATGGGAGACCCTACGCCAGTAGATGAAGACGAAGAACCCAAGGAAATTAGCCCGGAAGACTACATCATCATCGACCGCACCGACTCGGAAGCAGATAGTAGCGATGATGATGATGTTGATGAAGCTGGAGCAGATATTATGGAGTCAACAACCGAAGAATATTTCTAGTAGACCACCTCATCAGTAGTAGTAGTCCACCATGTAAATATAGTAGCCCGAGCACTTTTGTGATAGATAGATCGATTGTATGCCCTTGTTTGATTGAATGAAGTGAATTGTTTGCTTTTGCCTCATGTGCATATGGGTAGTGTTTTCTCCTTAGACCCCCTCTATTCTTATATCTCATCTTTTCTAAACCCTCAGATGCCTCTGAGACGTGACCCCGGATTTACCTTTCCACCAGAGCTCACCCAGTTGATCCAGCATCAGAACACATTGATGCAGTTACTAGTCCAGAATCAGAATCAGGGGAACAACAACAACAACAACCCACCACCACCACCTCCACATGCTGACCACTTAGCCCGTTTTCTTAGGCTGAATCCGCCGGTGTTTTCCAGTAGCACCGAGCCGATAGTAGCAGATGATTGGCTCCGCAAGACCGCTAGGGAGTTGACCACAGTAGGATGCACAGATGCGGAGAAGGTGAAGTTTGCCACACATCAGTTAGAAGGACCCGTAGCATCATGGTGGGAGAATTTCATAGCCACTTTCCCAGTTGACACTGTCACATGGGACCAGTTTCAGCAGGCTTTTCGTACTGCACACGTTTTAGCAGGAGCTATGGCCATGAAGAAGCGTGAGTTTCGCAACTTGCACCAAGGAGGACGGACAGTTGGCCAGTATGTGGAGGAATTTAGTAAGTTAGCACGTTATGCCCCAGATGACGTCACTACGGATGCTGCTAAGCAGGAGAAGTTTCTGGAAGGACTGAATGATGAGTTGAGCATGCAGTTGATGGTAGCAACCTTCAACAATTACCAGGAGTTGGTAGATCATGCTCTTATGATTGAAGGGAAGCAACGGCAAATTGAGAATCGCAAGAGGAAGTATGGACAAGGAAAGTACAATTCAGGAGCTCAGTAGAAGCCACGTTTTACCCCTAGACTGGGAGGACATTTCCAGCATACCCATGGAGGAGGTAGCTCGCACAATCACAATGGCACCAAGAATGGTAATGGCAATGGAGGAAGCAACGGCCAGAACCGCACCAACCCCTCAACCCAGCCAAGAAGGACCTAAGCCAAGTCACTTGCTTTAAGTGTTCGAAGACAGGACATTATGCCAATGAATGTCCTGAGTTACAAAATGGAAATAGCAATGGAAGTTCTGGGAAGAAGCCAAACCCTTTCAACAGGGGACAGGTGAACCACGTTAGCGTGGAGGAGGTTGAAGCTCAGCCCGATGCAGTAATAGGTAAGTTTTTGGTTAAGTCATTTACTGCACTCGTTCTTTTTGATACTGGCGCATCGCATTCATACATCTCAAGGGGATTTGTGGATAAGTATAACCTTCCAACCCAAGCCCTTAGGTCACCCATGTTAGTAACCTCGCCCGGAGCAGAGTATGTGGCTAGTCTATGGTGTGATCGGTTACCATTAAGGATTGGTAACTATGTTTTTCCCTCAGACCTAATAGTATTGGAATCTCAAGGATTGGATGTGATATTAGGCATGGATTGGTTATCAAAGTATGAAGGGAATATTGAGTGTGCTTGTAAGACAATTTTGCTTACCACCCCAGAAGGGAGAAGGATCAAGTATGTATCCCGGCATGTGCCAAAGAGGACTCAAGTAAATTGCCTAACAAGAGTTGTGCAGGAGGAAGTACCAGTGGTAAGGGATTTCCCTGATGTATTTCCAGAGGAGTTGCCAGGCATGCCACCGGATAGAGATATTGAGTTTTTGATTGAGCTATTGCCAGGCACAGGTCCAATATCAAAGAGACCATATAGGATGCCAGCAAAGGATTTGGTGGAAATTAAGAAGCAGATCAAAAGTTACTGGATAAGGGATATATTCGCCCAAGTTCTTCGCCTTGGGGATCGCCAGTACTTCTAGTGGAGAAGAAGGATGGATCGTTAAGGATGGTTGTTGATTATCGAGGATTGAATGAAGTAACGATCAAGAACAAGTACCCGCTACCAATGATCAACAATCTGTTTGATCGATTGCAAGGAGCTAACGTATTTTCCAAGATCGATCTACAATCAGGATACCACCAGTTGAAGATTCGAGAATAGGATATTCCGAAGACGGCTTTTACCACCAGGTATGGGCTGTATGAGTATACCGTTATGTCATTTGGTCTGACTAACGCACCTGCCTATTTTATGAACATGATGAACAAAGTGTTTATGGAGTTTTTGGATAAGTTCGTCGTAGTGTTCATTGATGATATCCTGGTTTACTCGAAGAATGAAGAGGAACATAAGGAGCATTTGCGTTTAGTACTTGGAAAGCTCAGAGAACATCAATTATATGCCAAGTTCAGCAAATGTGAGTTTTGGTTGAAGGAAGTAGGATTCCTCGGACATGTTATATCTGGAGAAGGTATAGCAGTAGATCCAGCTAAAGTTAAAACCATGACCAAGTGGGAAGCCCCAACAACAGTTGGAGAGATCCGGAGTTTCCTTGGACTCGCAGGATACTACCAGAGATTTATTGAGAATTTCTCAAAGATTGCGAAACCTATGACTGAGTTGTTGAAGAAAGATACCAAGTTCATATGGACAGAGGAATGTGAGTCTAGTTTCTAGGAGTTGAAGAAACGTTTGGTTACCTCACCAGTGTTGATTTTGCCAGACCAGACCAAGGATTATGAGGTGTATTGTGACGCTTCCCGTCGAGGACTTGGAGCAGTGCTTATGCAGGAAGGGAGAGTTGTTTCATATGCCTCAAGACAACTGAAACCTCATGAGTTGAATTATGCCACACATGATTTGGAGTTAGCAGCCGTAGTGCATGCTTTGAAGACATGGAGACATTTCCTCATTGGAAACCATTATGAGGTGTACACGGATCATAAGAGTTTGAAATACATCTTCACACAGAAGGAGTTGAATCTCAGACAAAGGAGATGGTTGGAGCTTATCAAGGATTATGATATGAAATTGCATTATCATCCTGGAAAGGCTAATGTAGTAGCTGACGCATTAAGCCGTAAGAGCCATGTCAATACATTAATGACGGGAGAAATACCCAAGGAGTTAGCAGAAAATCTTCGTGAACTATGTTTGGAAATAGTTCCGAGAGGCTATGTAGCAGCATTGGAGATTCAGTCAACTTTGATGGATAGAATCAGAGAAGCTCAGAAAGCTGACAAAGAGATTGCCGCTATAAAGGAGAAACTGAGCAAAGGAAAAGCTAAAGGATTTCATGAGGATGAGCACGACACCCTATGGTTTGAAGACCGCGTTTACGTGCCCAACAACCCGGAGATCAGGAAGTTGATTTTGCAAGAGGCACATGACTCAACGTATTCAATTCACCCATGAAATACCAAGATGTATATGGATTTGAAGGATATTTTCTGGTGGACCAGAATGAAGAAGGATATTGCGGAGTATGTAGCAGTTTGTGATGTATGTCAAAGAGTAAAGGCAGAGCATCAGAAGCCAGCAGGATTGTTACAACCATTGCCGATACCCGAATGGAAGTGGGATAAGCTAGGCATGGATTTTATCACAGGATTGCCCAGGACTCGTTCAGGCTATGACTCGATTTGGGTTGTAGTTGATTGATTGACGAAAGTAGCTCATTTCATCCCAGTAAAGACCACTTATACCAGTGCTAAGTTGGCAAAGATATACATGACCAGGATCATATGTCTGCATGGAGTTCTAAGGAGTATTGTCGGGGATATACCCCGCGGTGTAAACCGGCCGGAAGTTAACCCGGCCGGACTTGGCGGTTTATCTGAAGACCCCGCTGACACTTGGCAAGTTACTGGCGACCCGCCCTGACCTGGCGGTTTACAAGCAACCCACCTGGTCATTATGACTCACTGGTGATCCGGCGTGCGGGATCGACGGATGACAAGGCCCAAAGCCCAGAAGGCCGGTTCACGCTTAACGGTGGGCCGGTTTAAGAGGAAAGGCACGAGGAACATTATCTTACAAGGAGCTAAGACCTGGACTTGTATCCGGTTTGTATTAGAGATAGACTAGTCCTAATCCTAAGAGGACTCCACATGTAAACCGCCCCTTCAACATATATAAGGAGGGGCAGGGCTCCCTCAAAGGGGGAAGATTGACAAGTTCCACAAGTTGGACAAGTTAGGTTTAGACAATAGCTCTCGAGATAGAGCACTTTTGTAACCGTGATCATCATCATCAATATCAATGAAGCAGGATGTAGGCTTTTACCTCCACCGTGAGGGGCCGAACCTGGGTAAAACATCGCGTTTCTCGTCCCGCTCAACCCCTCTCAAGCTACCACATAGATGCGTTGGCCTCGCGACTAAGTCCTGACACCTAGGGCATCTGCCGTGACAATTCCACGACAGTTGGCGCCCACCATGGGGCCTGCGCACGGTGGTGTTGAGTTCTTGGAGGGATCTCTCACAGGGATCGAGAGGTTTGCAATTTTTTCAGGAAAGAAAAGCCGATTTGGGAAGATCCGCATCAGCATCAAGTTCATCACCCCAGATTTATATTTGATGAGATTCAATGTTCGAGAGAAATTAGGATTTGGGTCGAGATCTGTTAACAGCTGCAAATCGCCGAGACGAAGCGTTCAAATCGCCAGAATCCTCGTTTTTCGTCTGATCGAACAATCAAGATGCACATGTACCAAGGAATCAGGCCAGCTGCAGTATTTTCACGTGAAGGAATCATACTGTTTCAACTAGTAGTCGATCGGATCGGCTGGTACAAATTCACGTTAAAAAAAGGGAGGGGTTGCGACCCGAAATTGGATACGACCATGATTCAGAGACGGATACGACCACGATTGTGGTTTCGCTTCGAGCGACCTGCCGCCCCAGTACCTCGAGCCGCCGGCGCCCCTACACAGCGGTGGCACCTGCCTCCACCAAAAAAACGCCACGACCACTATGCTTCGTAAACCGCCGCAACCTGACGCCAATCCGAGTCATCGCCTGGTCGTCCGCGGCCTTGACACAAAAAGTGGCTGCCCCGCCAAAGCTGCGGACTCACGCGGCCTCCTAAACTGCCATCTGCAGTTGCAGCCACGCCTCGGAACGGTCGCTAACCACTGCTCAGACCACCCGGCATTGACTCGTCGAGCCGCAGTCACCGTAAATCGCCTCCATCCACCGGAGCAGAAGCTCAATTCCGCACTGCTGCTGAGTTGCCGCATCGATCCGGCCTCGCGTGCCTCACCCTGCCCCTGCTATCTTTACTAAACCACCAATATGGCCACAAGTTGTCATGCCTCGTCAATTCATCGGCCCACTGCGGTCCTGTGCTAAATCGCCGGTGCCTCTCCATCCTGCTGTGGCTCAAACTGCTGCCCACGTTTCGGCCTAGAGCCGGCCTGCCGCCCCGTCGACTTGCCCCGTTGCTCAGGGCCCAACATCTACATGGATTCAAGGATGCAGCCTTCGCCGTGGTCGACAGCGCCGGTTTATCACCTCGCCCGTGCTCTCTGCTGGCTCACACCACTGCGTGCCCCTTCCACGCAACCCGCGCTACAACGCCATCGTCGCGTCCGAGCAACTCACCCCCGAGTCACCGCTGGTTCGGGCCAAACCGGCCGTATCTGAGCCGCCGTATCACCTTTATGGTGAATTGCCGCACCAGCTGGCCTCGAGTCGCCACTTCCATGGCCGACCACGCCCTCCGTCGGATTCTGCTTCGTCACGCGATGATCCTACCATAAGCCTGGTTGACCCGCCCAGAGCCGCGTCGACCTACAGCTGCGCCTGAGCCGCCTGATGGCCTCTTGAGCCCGCCTCTGTTGACCCGCTGGGCCGACGTGCCCTTACTGGGCAAGCCTTATCTCGCCAAGTGAAAAAAACCTTTTGATTATATCAAAAGATATACGAGGCATTCCCGAGGATAAATATGCTCCAATTTCTTGGAGTGAAGGTTATACAAACTACGGCGAACTCTGGCAAGGCCCTTGAAAGGATCAACACAAAAGTTCTTGGTTATCTACGGACGCCATATAATGATCATCTGACGCCTAAAAATCAGGTGATATTTATCTTACATATTTTGTTAAATACATGTTGATTTCCTTTGACAAACAACTACTCCGCCCTGCTGTATTTTTTGTACGCAGGACAATGATTTACTACAAATATGGTTTATACCACGGAGACGGAGCACGTACTGGTAATATTGCACCCGGTATGCATCTGTGCCTCGTTACCTGGTAAATGGATATGCGCGAGCCGCCGCCCTTGCAGTCCGGACTACTTCAACTCACCAGGACCATCCCTGTGAATTAACTCGCTCGTCCGCGCCGGCTTACAATGCCGCGGTCGACTCATCTATCCGAGATGCCTTTGATGCTACGGTCGTCTTTGTTGTCCGTCTCTCGCAGCCTGGTCTACATCAACATACCGGGCCGCACCTGTCTGCATGAGCTGTTTATTGGGTATGAGCAAGTCACAGCTTGGGTAGCCCGGTTTTCTTTCAGATTGGAGACAAATTATCATCAACCGCCGTTTGCACTAGATGGTTCTATGGGCAGGTGCACAAGTCGCCGCCACTACAGTTTTGATTAACTTCAAATCGCAGTTGGAAGGAACCATTGGCCGAGTTGCTGACACGGCTCATACGGGATCATTTATAACCCGCCGTAGTCACCTCAACCTTCTGTGGATTCACATCGTGCTATCAACTCCAATGATATACAAGTTATGCCGGTTTATATCACGGTCAAATATGGAGAATCTCAAGCCAACTCCTCGAGTCACCTTGAGACTTGGGGGCTACAATGATATGACTTAGCAAACGTTGCCTGTTTTCAGTGAAGTCAAGAACCCCAATACGTTGGAGGGAAAGATAACCCGGTCCCGGATTCACATCGTGCTGTCAGAAGGTTTCCGGATTAGAAAGTATATGACAGTTACAAAATCCCAGCTCAATGAAGAAGTTTCGGGTCATCAGAAAAGGATTCCGGTTTACA
Source organism: Triticum aestivum (assembly GCF_018294505.1). Lineage (NCBI taxonomy): Eukaryota > Viridiplantae > Streptophyta > Magnoliopsida > Poales > Poaceae > Triticum > Triticum aestivum. The sequence goes on along the minus strand of NC_057803.1, from coordinate 298,497,496 downwards.
ATCCGGTACAAGGGAAATTTGTTCTCCAATAAAGCTCTGAAGCTCTCAAATCCGGTTTAATAATCTCCGGTTCAAAAAGGAATTAACTTCTCGCAAGTTCGAGTTTAAAGGCCGTCAGAAAATTTCCGGCTAAAAATGAAGATTCCGGTTTAAAATCCGGTTCAAGGGAAAGATGTCTCCCACAAAGCTTTGAAGGTCTCCATATCCGGTTCAAGATCCCGGTTCAAGAAGAATTTATCTCTTGCAAAAAGTTAAAAATTGCAAAAGAGGACCTACTGCCATGATGCGCGGTTCAAACATGGGTATCCCGCCTTACTGGCCTGACATATTATTGATCACATGGGGGCTTCTGCTTCATAAAGCGGAGTCTCTGTTCTTTTACATCATGTGTGGTTACACGGAGTTGTTCTAAAAGCGGCCTCTGGTTTACCCCTTGAGTTCGCTTTTTAAAAGCATCATGTTATATCACTTGGAGGTTTGGTCGTGTCCGAACCAATACCATACCTCTTGATAGGCGAGAGCCACCAGATCACTTGGGGACTTGGTCACGTCTGAACCAGTCATGCCTCTTGATAGGCCTAAGGCCACAGAATCACTTGGGGGCTTGGTTGAACCCGAACCATTGCCATGCCACTTGGTCGGCATAAATGCCATGGTTTCATTTGGGGACCTGGCTGACTAGAACCATAGTTACACCTAACAGGAGCTTGGTCGTGTTCGGCCATGGTAACGCCATTTGATCAGCTCAAATAAACCTTTTTTGCAAACGGTTTTGTCATTGCTTGTGCTTCGCACTTTTCTTTGCAAGATACTTTTTTCCTTTTTATTGCGTTTTTTTAAACCGACAAAGTTTTCAACCAATCAATTGAAGGAACATAGTTCACGTCAATCTGGAGACTATTTTCCCAGTTTGATCCTTGTTGTTAACATCCTCTTATGGAGTAAACCGGTGTTTATCAACCCGGCTCGGCTTTCAACTACAAGTTGTCAGTACACGATCAAGTTATAATCCGGAGACTATCAGCCCGGTCTGGTTTGACTACAAGTCACCAGTATTATATATGGTTAAACCGGTGTTTATCACAACCCGGCACGGTTTTATCATAAACCAGCATAATATGGAAGGAGTTATCAATACTCAAGATTGGGGTTATCACCTTTACTACAAAAAGTTGGTAATACCAACAATGTGATTCAATGTCACAGGTATGATATATTTCATATTTGATTATTCTTAAAGTGCAGCCTTGGTTATAAACCCGGGTTATATGTTGGGCATTATGACTTGTCCGGCGGTAAACCGCCAGGACACTTTAAACTTGTTGTATGCAGAAACAGGTTTGTTAAACCGGCCTGGCTTTGGACTATAAGTCGCCAGTATATATATTTGGATTGCGCCATTGGAATCATGCGCTTATAAATCATTGGGTTATATTATTCAAATAGCCAAACTTGGCTGAATTTCCATTATGATGTTGAATGAATAAGGTTTTCATACCGGATTATGTTATCTTGAATAGCCAACATGGCTGGATTTTATTATGGTTATTAATAACAGGTATTATTGAGGTTTTCAAAGTAGCTTTAGCGCAATGGCTATTATATTGTCAATGGATATGGTTTATTTTACAATTAAAGGAATAGTCCCGAGTCGCTGCAGGTTCATGACCCGGCACTTGGGGGCTACATTATTCAACTGAAGATTATATCAAATATGCAAGTCTCATGTCGCTGCAAGCATGCACCATGACACTTGGGGGCTAATGCAAAGTCAATTTTTGCTCAACTTATTGAAGACCCGACTCATCACATCATAATGAACCGGACCCTTGGGGGCTACCAATTGCTCCTGTCAACAATTCAAGGTACACAAGTTTTCGTCCATAATATTGAAGGATTCATTGCTCAGTTGGTAAAGCACAAAACTCTTAACCTTGTGGACGTGGGTTCAAGCCCTATGATGGAAGCTACATTATAAGATGTTATTTTCATTGAAGTATATATCAAGTCCCGGTTCAGTATTATCTTACTAAGACGGCCCTTGGGGGCTACACATCACTGCTCAAATCTGCATGATTATATTTATAAAGTCCCTGCTAATTATTGCATAATGACCCGGCCCTTGGGGGCTACACTGATTGAAGTTTTTATAAGCAATTGCAAGTCCCAGGTTGCTGCATGCATGACAACCCAGCACTTGGGGGCTACATATATGGAGTATTCAGTTTATATGATTGAGATGAACAAACCGGATTTCTTCAAGGTTGAAACACTTATTGGAGCAAGTCTTAAGTTATCACTATGTTCTCCTCTTAAGACTTGGGGGCTACAGGTATTATGCATATAAAGGAGGAACATCTTCATTTTATTAGTTTTGAGCAAATCAGGAAGATCAATTACATGACCCGGTGTCGACAACAATTATGACCCGGCGCCATCAATATTTATAAACCGACCATTTTGGTAATATTAAACCGGCAAGTTTTACATCTTCAAACCGGCTGAATATCAGATAAGTATTTTCAGACCCATATTTCTTAAACCGGCGGAACTGAGTCAAAGGAGTTATTCTTCACAATATTTCTCGGTGACAAGCCAATGTCGGAAAATTGATCATGAAGCTGGTCTGTTGACCCGGATTTCCCAGAAGGAGGAAATAACAAGGACTTAAGGATGATCAGGTACCGGTTTACAAAAATTCTTAACCCGGAGCATAACCTGTCAAATTTGTTCTTGTGTTTATTTTGCAGCATAAGTTTACCATGAATAAATCCAAGCTAAACTTGGGGGCTAATGTCGGGGATATACCCCGCAGTGTAAACCGGCCGGAAGTTAACCCGGCCGGACTTGGCGGTTTATCTGAAGACCCCGCTGACACTTGGCGAGTTACTGGCGACCCGCCCTGACCTGGCGGTTTACAAGCAACCCACCTGGTCATTATGACTCACTGGTGATCCGGCGTGCGGGATCGACGGATGACAAGGCCCAAAGCCCAGAAGGCCGGTTCACGCTTAACGGTGGGCCGGTTTAAGAGGAAAGGCACGAGGAACATTATCTTACAAGGAGCTAAGACCTGGACTTGTATCCGGTTTGTATTAGAGATAGACTAGTCCTAATCCTAAGAGGACTCCACATGTAAACCGCCCCTTCAACATATATAAGGAGGGGCAGGGCACCCTAAGAGGGGAAGATTGACAAGTTCCACAAGTTGGACAAGTTAGGTTTAGACAATAGCTCTCGAGATAGAGCACTTTTGTAACCGTGATCATCATCATCAATATCAATGAAGCAGGATGTAGGCTTTTACCTCCACCGTGAGGGGCCGAACCTGGATAAAACATCGCGTTTCTCGTCCCGCTCAACCCCTCTCAAGCTACCACATAGATGCGTTGGCCTCGCGACTAAGTCAAGACACCTAGGACATCTGCCATCACAATTCCATGACAAGTATCGTATCAGATAGAGGAACCTAGTTTACCTCAAAGTTCTGGAAGCAGTTGCACGAAACTTTGGGTACCAGGCTAGAATTCAGTACAGGTTTTCATCCACAGACGGATGGACAGACCGAGAGAGTCAATCAGATTTTGGAGGATATGCTGAGAGCTTGTGCGCTAGATTATGGATCTAGTTGTGACGATAATTTTCCATATGCAGAGTTCTCTTACAACAACAGTTACCAAACCAGTTTAAAGATGGCCCCTTTCGAAGCCTTGTACGGAAGGAGGTGCAGGACACGGTTGTCATGGGACGAAGTTGGAGACCGCCAGTTGTTTGGTCCTGACTTGATTAAGGAGTCTGAAAAGAAGGTGAAATTGATTCACGATAGGCTCAAGGTAGCCCAGTCCAGACAAAAGAGTTATGCGGATTCTAAACGCAAGGAGACAGTTTACGAAGTCGGAGACAGAGCTTATCTTTGAGTATCTCCACTTCGGGGAACAAAGCGTTTTGGAGTTAAAGGGAAGTTAGCACCACGATTTGTAGGACCATATCGAGTTTTGGAGCGTATGGGAGAAGTGGCCTACAAGTTGGAATTGCCTGAAGGATTGTCAGGAGTACATGATGTGTTCCACGTTTCTCAGTTAAAGAAATGTCACGCGGAGATGGCTGACATACTGTTGAGAGACACAGTGCCATTGGAAACTATTCAGTTGGATAACGATTTGACCTATGAGGAGAAACCAGTTAAGATTCTCGAGTTTGCCAGCCGAGTTACTCGCAGCAAGGTTATTAAGTTTTGCAAAGTTCAGTGGAGCCACCACACGGAGGATGAAGCCACTTGGGAGCAAGAGGAAGATTTGCTCAAAGACCACCCTCACCTATTTTCTAGCCAACCCGAATCTCGAGGGCGAGATTCATCTTAAGGGGGGTACGTTTGTAACATCCCAAATTTTCAATTTGGAATGTTATACATTAGATCATCATGCATATCATATTTTATTTTGCACTTTGGTTGATCCTAGAAATTCTACGCAACTCAATGACCCACGGAGAGAGTTGGGGATTTCGTTATTTTCATATTTGAGTTCTCTCAAATTTTGAGAATAGGATCATTTGATTTTATTTATTTTATCATCAATTATTTCTATTACAAAAATATGAGAGAGGGAATAAAATGACTTTCCCAAAATAAAGAAATATTGAGATTTAATAAAAAATCAAATAAGATTTTATTTCAGAGTTTTTCGGTGTTTTATTTGAATTTAGGAAAAAAAGTGCGTTTTTCAAAATTGCATTTAGGGCCCAAATAAATGTTCAAATTGTGCGGCTTGATTTTAGAAGCCCGTGAAAATTTATTTCAGAATTTTTGGATTCCGTTTAGTATTTCTTTTTATTTTTCTTCCGAGCGGAATAATTAAAGAAAACGAACCGACTTCGGGCCATACGCGAGCGGGACACCGCTCGGGGGCAGCCTTTAAATAGCGCCGCCCTGAGCCGCCCCAGCCCATCATCCCCGCCTCGATCCGCGCGCGCTACCGGAGTCGCCGCCGCTGCCGCCGACGATCCCGCCACCCGAGGTTCGTCACGCCTTGTTTTCCGTGCCGAAAAAAAAGAGAAAAAAAAATTCGGCGTTCGTCGTTTTTCTTTTTCTCGGATTAAATCCGCGATTTTTCTGATCGCGATTCCTGATCCGATTTTCGTTTTAGTATAACTTTTCGCTCGTTTATCGGAATCAGGCGATTCAAGCGCCTAGAGTTTCGTCTCGAAACCCTCTATCCGTTTAACCAACTTAAACCAGTTTTTGTTACTGTAAAATTTCCCCTAGATCCAGATTAGTAGAACGAAGTTGTTTTCTTTCGCCGTTTGTCTTTCGTTGCTTCGTTCGATTTGATTCTTTTTGCCAACCGGAGTTCTTAAGTTGAACCTTCTGGTTAGATCTCTTATTTGAGTTTTACCTATGCATTAGATGACTACTTATTGTATGCTTGTTTGTTTGTCTGCGATAGAATACCCGGAGTGCGCCGCCTATTACTTCGAATCGTTAGGTTTCGCGGATCATCAGCAAGGCAAGTAACACTTTCATCATACCTTTTCTACTACCCAGTTTTGTTGCATTAGATCAATCCTCACATATTGCACGATCAGGATCTAATTAAATTGTGGGATGGGAAGTAGATGAGGTAGTACCTACTACCTGTTTATTATCAAACCTTTGGGAGTTACTTCTACGTTTGCTTATTATGCCATGCTATGCTAGTAGACGTGGATTGGGTGAGTGAAATCCATGACAGATGTGAGATTGTTAATTAATGGTTTATCTAAGGTGGCAACTTAAACCCACATCTTGGTGGATTAAGGCACCTGGGTATTCCAGGACTTGCCTGTTTTCTTTTGGACCGCCACCCAGGCTCAAAGGGATCATGAGACTATTCATACTAGAAACTTCCGTGTGTAGCCACAAGCTATTATGGGCTCTAGCATAGTTGACTAAGTCGTGCGAACACTTAAAGTGGTAGACTAGCAGATGTAGGGGATGTAGGTGGTATGGTCTACCCATCGTAAGGTGCTAGCGCTTCTGAAAGACTATGTCTCGGTCATCCGTCTTCTCAAACACCATGTAGTGCGAGAAACCAAACGGAGGCGATCGAGTCTTGTGGGGGAAAGTGCGCAAACCTCTGCAGAGTGTAATAAACTAATCATGGTTAGCCGTGTCCCCGGTTATGGACATCTTGAGTATCTAGTACTTGGATTTTCATGTGAATCTCAACATGTTACTCTAAATTAATTTTATTGGGTTATGATGATGCTTAATTGGGATTGAGAATGCTGTCAACCATTCTCAATGTTTAACAACTACCAAGATAGTTAAATAAATTTATTCCTTTGAAGTAGGGAAAAATTGGCTTTACGCAAAACTGTAACCATAGAACTTTCCACCAGCCAAATATGCATATAGTATAGCCATTTCATTCCATTACTCTCTATGTGTTACATTCCCAGCATATTCCATGTGCTGACCCATTTTCGGGCTGCAACGTTAATGTTGCAGACTTTTCAAACGACGATTAAGGAGTTTAGGTCGTGGTTCTATACTCAGTGATGCCGTTGGAGTTGATGGACTCACTTATCTTCCAAGCCTTCCGCTGTTATCATTATTAGATGGCCTTAAGCCATACTTATTGTAATAAGTTCTCTTATGAGACACTCGATGTAATAAGTGTGTGATTGCTACTCTGCTATAAATCCTCCGAGTACTGTGTGGTGTCAGCATTACTGATCCAGGGATGACATCGGAGCACAGAGATCAGACTGTTTGAGGTCTGGTCGCTACATGCGTTTAATTATTTCTAAAAGATCCCACCTGAGTTCAATAGTCTTCTTCATGAAAGAACGAGTACAAGAAGTATCGAGCATGGATTGGTCATCACAAGAAAGCCAAGCATAAAAGTTTTGAATAATAACTTCTCTTGAGAGCTCATGATTGAGGCATGAATATAATATTGACTTAAGCCTCCCCCAAGATAGAGAGATACTTTCTCCTTCACGAGGCCAAAAATTATACATATAATTCCAATCACGATGAACTAGATGCATAGGGTAATTTTTTTAGTGAAATTCCAATTTCAATCGATTCCAGTTCCAAGATCCAATATCATCGCATAGCCTATACTATGACAATGCTTTTCCCTTCAACAATAAATGGAGAACCTTTATCTTAGCTTCATCTCCGGGTAAACCTGCAAGCTTACATAATCCACAAATTTCATCCACATGGATCAAGTGCATATCAGGATGTTTTGTTCCATATCCTGCATAAGGATTTGCTAGCAGTTGTTCTATCATGCCCGAAGGAATTTCATAACAAATATTTTTAGTAGATGCAGTAGGTTGAGGGGAAACTAATTGTGCCCGTTGTCGAGGTGAAGATACCCCAAACAAACTCCTCAAAGGATGGTTTTCCAAAGTAGCAGGTGACAATAAATTTCAGCATGTAGTATTAATGTTTCCTTACTAATTACCACTTACCAAGAGCTCTTCACTCCCCGGTAACGGCGTTATAAAAGTGTCTTGATGACCCACGAGAACATGTGATCAATCATAGTCTTTCGATAAGTAATAGTGTCGAACCCAACGAGGAGTAGAAGGAAATGACAAGTGGTTTTCAACAAGGTATTTTCTGCAAGGACTGAAATAGTCGGTAACAGGTAGTTTGATAGCAAGATAATTTGTAACATGCAAGTAATGATAATGATATAAAGTGCAGCAAGGTATCCCAATCCTTTTATGCCAAAGGATAGGCCAAAACGGTCTCTTATAATAAACTAAGCGTTCTCGAGGGCACACGGGAGATTTCATCTAGTCACTTTCATTATGTTGGTTTGATTCGCATTGCTAATTTGATAATTAGATATGTGGGTGGACCGGTTCTTGGGTGTTGTTCTTACTAGAACAAACCTGTCACTTATGATTGACCCCCTCGCAAGGATCCGCAACTACGAGAAAAGTATTAAGATAAAATATAACCATAGCATTAAACATTTGGATCCAAATTGGTCCCTTACGAAGTAGCGCATAAACTAGTGTTTAAGCTTCTTATCACTCTAGCAACCCATCATCTAATAAATACTCCACAATGCATTCCCTTAGGCCCAAAGATGGCTAAGTGCCATCTAGTCAACATTCACATGACACCACTAAGGGAATCACCACATACATATCATCAAAATATCGAACACATATTAAGTTCACATGATTACTTGCAACATGATTTCTCTCGTGACCTCAAGAACAAAAGTAACTACTCACAAATGTTAATCATGCTCAAGATCATAGGGGTATTAAATAGCATAATGGATTTGAACATATAATATTCCACCAAATAAACCATATAGTAATCAACTACAAGATGTAATCAACACTACTAGTCACACATAGGTACCAATCTTAGGTTCCGGTACAAAGATTGAACACAAGAGATGAACTAGGGCTTGACAGGAGATGGTGATGTTGAAGATGTTGATGGAGATTGGCCTCCCAAATATGAGAGGGTTGTTGGTGATGACGATGGCTTCGACTTCCCCCTCCGGGAGGGAAGTTCCTGCGGCAGAGTCGCTCCGTCGGAGATAAAAGGTGCTCCTGCCCAAGTTCCGCCTCGCGACGGCGGAACTCCTTCCCAAAAGTCCTCTACTAATTTTTTTTTCTAGGTTAAAATGACCTATATAGCAGAAGATGGGAATCGGAGGTGGGTCGGGCTGGCCACAACCCACCAGGGCACGCCTGGGGGGCTAGCATGCCCTGGTGTCTTGTGGTCACCAGGTGGCCCCCTCTAGTAGTTATTTGCTACAGTATTATTTATATATTCTAAAATAATTCTCCTTAAATTTTCAGCTCATTTGGAGATGTGTAGAATAGGTGCCCTGACGTAGGTTTTTCAGGTCCAGAACTCTAGCTACCGGTAATCTCCCTCTTTGTGTAAACCTTGCATACTATGAGATAGAAGGCATTAGAATTAATCCGTAAAGCATTATTATGCGTAAAAACATTATAAATAACAGTAGGAAAATATGATGCAAAATGGACGTATCATCGTCCTCCAGCCTCCACAGGCTACTGTTCATATAGCCTCCAAGGGGTCCTGTTCATCCACCCCCAACCAGCTGGGGTGTGGTGGCCTCCTCAGGGTCATGTTCATCCAACGACAACGTCCTACTACCATGGGGTCATGTTCATCCAACCCCCACCAGGAACTGTTCATCCACAACCAACCAACCGGCTCGACTCATCACTCACAATGTCTTGACTCGTTCTACATACCACGCACACGGTAGCAATGATCATTGTTCATCGAGAGTCAACCCAACACCGGCTGGCTACATCTGGCATGGGGGCTCGATCGACTTCTGTAAGCAAAAGTAGTGATCGATCGCTCAGGTTTAATTAGCAGCCGCAGCAAAGGAAGCACTCGGGTTCAATCAGCAGCGAATGAATCGCTCGGGTTTAGTTCACAGCCCTGGGATCGATCGCTCGGGTTCAGTAATGTAGCTAGTGCGATCACTTGGGTTCGGTTAGCCAATGCCTCACATACCCGCGCATACATGAGAGAAACTCACAAACCATAGTGCATCACTCGGCCCCAACCACCCACCGCAACTAGGAACTCCCTGATATTTCCCTTGCCCTTGTTTCTACCATGATTTTTTCCGTCATGGACGACCCAAAGAATGTCATGCAGGTGCGTCTCTAGCCCGCCCAAGATGAAAGTCCCATTTTCTGTCATTATTTTTTTCATAGAAGTAGGAGCCCACCACATCTATGATGATACGTGTTTTTGTCACAATTATTGTCATAGAAGTATCATAAGCATGACAGAAAAACTTTTCGTTCGGGCCAAAATGTCATGGACGTGTCTTTTTTTGTAGTGATGGGGAGCGCCATTGGAACCGCTAGATATCCTCTCTGTATATGTCATCGTGGGTGTGCTTATTGTGTTGTATGGCGCAAGAGATGAAGGTAAATGGCAGCGGGAATAAATGGGGGTCGGGCGGCCTGGATTCTCGGCACGTCCGCATGGCAGTTTTTGCAGCGGGTAACTGCATCGTGGCGTCGCACCCGGTGCAACCACATGCATAATGGCAGCATGAGCATACATGATCGTGCGTTGGCCAAAAACACTGGAAGCGTTCGTGGAGGGATGCAGGCAGAGCACGCGGAGGGACACGAGAGCATAGTGCACGCGGCCGGACGCGAGCAAAGCGCACCGTGGCTTCCTCAATCGCGGGCAACCACACGCATAGAGCAGTTGAACACGTAGGGAATGGTCGTCTACAAGTTGCCTGGTAGTTGCGAGCAAACGGCATGATGTGAAACTACGTCGCGTTCCACATCACACGGTGGTCGAACAATCGTTTGAGACGCTGTGTAGAGAGTGGCCGTGTGCTACTACCTCCGTCTTGGTTTATTAGTCCCCTTTATATTTTGTGCCATATTTGACCTTATATTTAACTAAAAAATGTTAATGCATGTTATAAAAATAATATAATTGGAAACTATGTTGAAATACGAATCCAACGATATAATCTTTGGTGACATGCATTCGTATTTTATTTTTTAAATCTCTAGTCAAAATTTGGCACAAAAATACAAAGAGAATTTATAAACCAGGATAGAGGTAGTAGGTAATTAAATCGCAAATGTATTTTTATTAACCGTATGTGTACATGTCGTTTCATCCTCCTATCGCACGTCTTGTCACCTCGCTGCCGCAGATGGCTTCGAGTGCAAGCTTGAGCACTGCGCAGGCATTCTTTTGGCCAAACGGTGGCTCAAAGTGGAGCTAATGAATCGTCGGTGAGCCCATTCCCGTGCAAGTTCCCACTCATAGCAGTGCAAACTTCCCGCCCGACTCAGCAAAATCCCAATGCTTACTAGCCTGCTTTATAAACCATCACGGCCGGCGAGTCCTACATCACATTTTCCCCTCCCTCCCTGTAGCTTATCTCGCCTGCTTCTCCCACAATCGCCAATGGTCCGTCATCGTCGCTTAGCCATTCCGCCGTCATTAGAGGACAGCTCCAGCTGGGAGGCTACACCATGGCGGCGGGCAGTCCCTGACATAGTGTAGTGTACGTGGCATCCCTGTTCGGTGTGCGCACAACACCCACCACACGCTCCGCCACGGCTGCTCGTCGGGAGCTGTTACCGCCAACCGAACGTCTGCTGCCTTGGCCGACACACCACCGTTGAAAGCCAGGGGCCATCGCCTGCTCCGCCACCATAGCCTGGAGGCGGGACGTGACCGTCATGGCTACCACCCCACTTTCGGCCACCGTGGCCATCATCCGTTCCGCCACCGCGGCCCGAAGGCGCGAGGTGGCGGTCGTGGCCACCACCCCACCGTCGACCGCCGTGGCCGCCAGCCCACCATCAACCACTGGGGTCATCACCCGCTTTGACACTATCGCCTGAAGGCGGGAGGTGGAGGTGGAGCCCTACATGTGAATCAGCGACCTTGCGCGCTACATCGAGTTCCTGCGGGAGGAGGGGAGGAGTGCCTGGTCAAGCACGCAAATAGTCTTAATGCCGTTGTGGCCCCAGCACACACCATTGCAGAGGCGCGGAATGAGGACATCTATGAGGAGTCCCGCCGATTCGAGAGGGGTCATCTGGAGTGGCAAAGGGTGTTCGAGGTGAGCGTCGCTAAAGGTGGAGCAGCGGAAGCACCGGATTCCGGTTGTCCAGCTCGTCGCTAGGATCCTCCTCCTCTGCCTCTTACTAAGTGCCCTCGGCAGAGAAGAGGCTGCTGGAAGTAGTACCAAGACCCTCCGTAATAGTAGTATTTAGGGGCTATTTTTTCCAGTTCATCTGACTATAGATGTGGTTGTACTAGACAACGTACTTATAATTAGCTAGTATATATAGTTGAATTAGCTATTTTAGTATGTGGTTGGCAAAAATTGGGGAAAAGTTTGGTCAGTTCAGCTATCTAGTTTAACTGTTTGTATAAAGAACGACGGCTTAATCTACGAATGAAATCTATGTTTTACTGAAATTTAGTTGCAAAAATTAGATAGTGCTAGTGATTTTTAGCTGCAAATTTTGACAAATGACAATGTTACAAGGTTGACAAAGGGCAATGTTACTAGATTGACAAATTTCAATCTTTCCAGTTTGACAAATGGCAATATACCCAACATGGCAGATGCAAATCTTACCAAATTATCTGTACGTGGTTGCACACGGGGCATCAGAAAAAATCGTTTGCATTGAAGGGATGTACAAATCTTGCGCGCCAGATTTTCTCTTGTCTTAGTGGCGAAGGAACCATAGCTCTCACTTTGCATACCATCTTCAATCTGAACTGTTTGCGATGAAGAGATGGACAAATCCTGTGCGACACATTTTCCCTTGGCATACTGGGAAGGACCATAGCTCTCGCTTCGCATACGGGTGTTCTATCTAAAACGTTTGCAATGAAGAGCTGCACAAATCCTGCGCGGCACATTTTCCCTTGGCTTACTAGGAAGCTGTCGGTTTGGATCGGATGTTCTATCTAAAATGTTTGCGATGAGTGTTTTAAATTTAAAAACCATTGATTTTTTAAAAAAATCATTTGATAAGTCTGTACATTCAGAGAAAAAACACAAGTTTTTTCAAACCATAGGTTTCATTTAGTCACACTGCGACTTTATATTTATATGATCCAGATTCAATATTAAACCTAAAAAATCTAATTCCGATGGCGGCGGAGATGGCGTGCTGCGTCGGCATTGTTTTTTTCGTCCTCCGGGACGCCCTTGTTGAAGTCTTTAAGGCAGCACAGAATGTTCTTCACTTGGAAATCAAACATCATGTCGTCGCGTGATCGACGGGCAGGGCGCGGGTGGACGGCAACTTGCAATGCTGCGAGGTAGCGGTCGACTGCGGCGTCCTATGATGCTAAGCGGGGCGTGCGCATGGGCACGGGCGCGGTGGTTGCAGGAAAATGCATGGGGACTGGGGCCGCAGTGGGTGCAGGGGTGTGCACGGGCACGGGCACTGGTGCTAGCATGTACACGAGCTCGCGCGTGTCTGTGGGGACCTCACGGATGCCCACGGCTTCTAGCTCTACGATAGTGCTCGGCGACCAGCCCGTCAATGCTACGGGGATGGTCGCTAGGCGAGCATGGGGATGTGAGCTGGGATGGGCGCGGGGGGAGCAACCGCCGCAACCATCTCGTTCAGGGCCATGTCCATGAGGCCCTATTCCTCCTTATTTTCTATCTCGTCTGGCTCAGAGTCGACTTCACCAAACTGGAAGACTAGTGGCAGATGATCCTTCCGCACTATGGCGTTGGTGGAGGTTTGCGGGAGAGGAATGGGAGGTGAAGAGTAAGGCCACCCATATTAAACATCGGCTCGGGTGCCATTAATGGAGAGGATGTGAGTGAGGTGGACGACCATGAAGTCAAAGGGCTAGCTTCCCAGTGAGCCTGCGCAGCATACAGCTCGCATGCTTCCTAGTGAGCCTGCGCACTAGAGGACAGCTCGCACGCCTCCCGTCTACTCAAGAAGTTGTCCGCACACCACCTCCTAGCCATTAAAAGTGTGACGTGTGGCATCACGTGAATGGTTAACAGAACGCCCATGATTTAAATTATACAAACGTTTGAGCTGATAAGGTGGAAGCTATTTGTTTCAAAATGCCTTCGTTGGTTGTTGATCTGAGTGCACCTTATCTCAAATTGGACACGAAAAATACGGCAGCATGTCGGTGCCATTCCATGATAGCATGCCAAGTTTGATGAATTTCAGGCGAGTTTTGGATTTACTAGAATTTTAAAACCAAGTATCTCAACGTTTGCGGTTGAGGCATGATACTGAGGTGTTTGGATTTTATTCCCATTTCTTGCATGGGACCTAAGCATGCACGCACGGACACACATATGATTTTTTTAACCCAATTTGCTACACTGGAGCATGTGCTTGTAGTTCAAATTTGAATTATGCACATAAAATGCCTAGAAAACTCAGTTAATGCATAGAAATGTCCAAATGAACATCGAATAATTCCAAAATTTAACATCACACTCATGTTGCCCTATGTTGTATCTAGAAAAAAAATCAAGGAGAGAAGAGGCAACAAATGTTGTTTCGTCCAGAAAGGTGACACAAGTTCCCTACTGGGACCACGGGGCATCTTGGGAGAAGTTCTGGTTTGTGAGGAGCGTATACCAAAACCTGCTCCAAATGAGAATTTTTTTACCATAGCATGTTGGTGCCATTCCATGATAGCATGACAAGTTTCATGAAATTCAGATGAGTTTTGTATTTACTGGAATTTAAAAATAAAGTATCTCAACATTTTGCCGGCAAGCAACGGTTCCCTGGTGTTTGAAATTCAATCCCATTTCTTGCATGGGACCTAATCATGCACCCAAGGACACACATTTGATTTTTTGAACACATTTTTCTGCACTAGAGCATGTGCCGGTAGTTCTAATTTGAATTGTGCACATAAAAAGCCTAGAAAACTCAGTTAATGTATAAAAATGTCCAAACAAACATAGAAAAATTCCAAATTTTAACTCGACACTCCTTTTGCTCTATATTGACACTAGGAAAAAAATTGAAAGCAAGAAGAGGCAATGAATATTGTTTCATCCATGAAGGAGGCACGTTCCCAACAGGAACCATGAGACTTGTTGTGAGAAGCTCTGGTTTGTGAGAAGCTTATACCAAAACATACCCAAATGGGACATTTTTTTACCATAGCATGTTAATGCCATTCCATGATAGCAGGCCAAGTTTCATGAATTTTAGATGAGTTTTGGATTTACTATAATTTAAAAACCATGTATCTCAATGTTTGTGGCCAAGGGACGGTGGCAAGGTGTTTGACATTCATTCCCATTTCTTGGATGGAACCTAAGCATGCAACCAAGGACACACATCTGATTTTTAAACCCATTTATATGCACTGGAGCATGTGCTTGTAGTATGAATTTGAATTATCCACATAAATGCATAGAAAACTCAGTTAATGTATCAGAATGTCCAAATGAACCCAGAAAAAATCCAAAATTTAACACGACACTCATGTTGTTCTATGTTGGCACTAGAAAAAATTGAAAGCAAGAAGATGATGGAAATATGCCCTAGAGGCAATAATAAATGGTTATTATTATATTTCCTTAATAATGATATAGGTTTATTATTCATTCTAGAATTGTATTGATTAAAAACTTAATTACATGTGTGAATACATAAACAAATAATGTGTCCCTAGTAAGCCTCTACTAGACTAGCTTGTTGATCAAAGATGGTTAAGGTTTCCTAACCATGAACATGTGTTGTCATTTGATAACCGGGTCACACCATTAGGAGAATGATGTGATGGACAAGACCCATTTGTTAGCTTAGCATAATGATCATTCAGATTATTGCTATTGCTTTCTTCAGGTCAAATACATATTCCTCCGACTATGAGATTATGCAACTACCGGATACCAGAGGAATACCGTACATGCTATCGAACGTCACAATGTAACTGGGTGATCATAAAGATGCTCTACAGGTATCTGCGAAGGTGTTTGTTGAGTTGGCATAGATCGAGATTAGGATTTGTCACTCCAAGTATCGGAGAGGTATCTCTGGGCCCTCTCGGTAATACACATCATAAGCTTGCAAGCAAATTACTAAGGAGTTAGTCACGATGTGATGTATTATAGAACAAGTAAAGAGACTTGTCGGTAACGAGATTGAACAAGGTATGAGGATACCGACGATCGAATCTCGGGCAAGTAACATACCGATAGAAAAAAAGAATTACGTATGTTGTCATAACGGTTCGACCAATAAAGACCTTTGTAAAATATGTAGGAGCCAATATGGGCATCCAGGTTACACTATTGGTTATTGAACGGAGAGGTCTCTCGGTCATGTCTACATAGTTCTCGAACCCGTATGGTCCGCACGCTTATAGTTCGTTGACGATATAGTGTTATATGAGTTATGTGATTTGGTGACCGAATGTTGTTCGGAGTCCTGGTTGAGATCACGTACATAACAAGGAGACTTGAAATGATCGAAAGGGAAAGATTGATATATAGGACGATGGTATTCGGATACCAGAAGTGTTTCGGAGGGTACCAGGTACTTATCGTGTCACCGGAAGGAGTTTCGGGCACCCCCGACAATGCTATGGGCCTTATGGGCCAAGTGAGGGAAGACACCAGCCCACAAGGGGCTGGTGCGCCCCTATAGAGGCTGGCCCTATGAGCAGGAGAAGGAAAGAGCAAACAGAAAGGAAAGTGTGGAGTAGGACTCCCCCTTCCTTCCCTCTCCCAGTCTTTCCTCCCCCTTGTTGATACAAGGAAAGGGGGGTGCAGGGCAAGGCAGGGGCCCTAGGGGCCGGCGGCCAAGCCCTAGGGTGCAGCTAGCTGCCTCCTCTCCCCTCACACCTATATATATGTGGGAGGGGGCACCACACGAGAACACAACATTGTCTTAGCAGTGTGCGGAGGCCCCATCCACCTTTACACCCCCGGTCATATTTCCGTAATGCTTAGGCGAAGCCCTGCGAAGATCACATCACCATCACCGTCACCACGCGATCGTGTTGTTGGAACACATCTACTACCTCGTCGTCTTTCTGGATCAACAAGGCGGAGGACGTTACTGAGCTGAACATGTGCAGAACACGGAGGTGTCGTGCGTTTGGTACTAGATCGGTTGGAGTGTGAAGAAAGTTTGACTACATCAACCGCGTTGTGTGGTACGTCTCCAATGTATCTATAATTTTTGATTGTTCCATACTATTATATTATCTGTTTTGGATATTTAATGGGCTTTAATATGCACTTTTATATTATTTTTGGGACTAACCTATTAACCGAAGGCCCAGGGCAAATTGTTGTTTTTTGCCTATTTTAGTGTTTCACAAAAAAGGAATATCAAATGGAATCCAAATGGAACGAAACCTTCACGAGTATCTTTTATGGAACAAACGAAATCTAGGAGACTAGGAGTGGAGGTCAAGGAAGCAACGAGGCTGCCACGAGGTAGGGCGGCGCGCCCCCCACCCTCGTGGGCCCCTCGTAGCTCCACCGACCTACTTCTTTCGCCTATATATACTCTTATACCCTGAAAACATCTAGGGAGCCACAAAACCACTTTTCCACCGCCGCAACCTTCTATACCCGTGAGATCCCATCTTGGGGCCTTCTCCGGCGATCTGCCGGAGGGGGATTCGATCACGAAGGGCTTCTACATCAACACCATAGCCTCTCCGATGATGTGACTGTAGTTTACCACAGACCTTCGGGTCAATAGTTATTAGCGAGATGGCTTCTTCTCTCTCTTTGGATCTCAATACAAAGTTCTCCTCAATGTTCTTGGAGATCTATTCGATGTAATACTTTTTGCGGTGTGTTTGCCGAGATCCGATGAATTGTGGGTTTATGATCAAGATTATCTAGGAACAATATTTGATTTTTCTCCGAATTCTTATATGCATGATTTGATATCTTTGCAAGTCTCTTCAAATTATCAGTTTGGTTTGGCCTACTAGATTGATCTTTCTTGCAATGGGAGAAGTTCTTAGCTTTGGCTTCAATATTGCGGTGCTCGATCCCAGTGACAGAAAGGGAGCCGACATGTATTGTATTGTTGCCATCGAGGATAAAAAGATGGGTTTTACATCATATTGCTTGAGTTTATCCCTCTACATCATGTCATCTTGCCTAATGCGTTACTCTCTTCTTATGAACTGAATACTCTAGATACATGCTGGATAGCGGTCGATGTGTGGAGTAATAGTAGTAGATGCAGAATCATTTCGGTCTACTTGACACGGACGTGATGCCTATGTTCATGATCATGCCTAGATATTCTCATAACTATGCGCTTTTGTCTCAATTGCTCGGCAGTAATTTGTTCACCCACCATAATTTATGCTATCTTGAGAGAAGCCACTAGTGAAACCTATGGCCCACGGGTCTACTTTACATCATATAAGTTTCTGATCTACAATTCTAGTTTACTATTTATTTTATTTTGCAATCTTTACTTCTCAATCGATACAACAAAAATACCAAAAATATTTATCTTATTATATTTCTCAGATCTCACTTTCGTAAGTGACCGTGAAGGGATTGACAACCCCTTTATCGCGTTGGTTGCGAGGTTCTTGTTTGTTTGTGCAGGTACTAGGCGATTTGTGTGTAGTCTCCTACTGGATTGATACCTTGGTTCTCAAAAACCGAGGGAAATGCTTATGCTACTTTGCTGCATCACCCTTTCCTTTTCAAGGGAAAACCAACGCATGCTCAAGAGGTAGCAAGAAGGATTTCTGGCGCCGTTGCCGGGGAGATTTGCACCAAGTCAAGTCAAGATTTGATCTCCCGTCAACTAGCGATTCATGGCGCCGTTGCCGGGGTGATATACGCTCAGGTCAAGACATACCAAGTACCCATCATAAACTCTTCTCCCTCGCATTACATTATTTGGCATTTGCCTCTCCTTTTCCTCTCCCCCACTTCACCTTTGTTGTTTTCTTCGCCCCTCTTCCATTCGTCCTTCTGTTTGCTCGTGTTACCATGTGCCTTCTATTTGCTTGCATCTTCGCTTGATAAAAATCTATTGATATGGATCCTCATCCTCTTGCTAATCTTTTTAAAATATCCAATTATGATGAACCAATTGCTAGTGAGTTGAGTGCACTAGATTATCTTTATGAGGTTTTGCTTGAAATTCGTGAATCTAAAAATTGTGATGAATTGCTTTATGAGGTGATTCACGATAGATCTTTGAATAAAAATCATGATTGCAATGATGTTATTATAAATTCTATGAATGTCAATTGTGCTAATAATATGCAAAACCCTAAGCTTGGGTATGTTAGTTTTCCTATGTCCACTACTTGTTGCAATGATCATGATTGGGGTGATTCTTCTTATGATCTTGAAAATTTATTTAAGCCCCATGATGAATATAAGATTGATAATAATGTTTGCAATATTATTGAAAGTGGGTTTGGAAGAGTGTCAACTTTAGATCCCACATATTTGGAGAATGTTCAATCTTATGAAATTTTGGAGAAAAGTGGGTTTGGAGAGGTCATGACTTTAGTTAATGTTAATCCCACTATTTTGGAAGAGTGTCAACTTCGCATGCATGTGGATCGTGTTGAAAATGTTTTATGTGATAGATATTTTGTTGAATTTGCTTATGATCCCACATGTAATTATTATCAGAGAGGAAAATATGATTGTAGAAATTTTGATGTTACTAAATTACCTCTCGTTATGTTGAGACTGCTATTGTTTCTTTCCGCTTCCTTGCATATGCTAGTTTTTGCTTGTTGTGATAATTTGTTTGCCTATAAGATGTCTATGCATAGGAAGTATGTTAGACTTAGATGTGTTTGTCATGTGTTTCATGATGCTCTTTTTGTGATTCAACTCTTGTCTTTCATGTGAGCATCATTGAAATTATCAATGCCTAGCCAGGGGCGTTAAACGATAGCGCTTGTTGGGAGGCAAACCAATTTTATCTTTCTTCTTTACTTTTTATTTCTGTTTAGTAATAAATAATTTATCTAGCCTCTGTTACGATTGTGTTTTTTATGTTTTAATTACTGTTTGTGCCAAGTAAAGCCTTTAGGATCTTCTTGAATGATTGTTGTTTGATCTAGCTGGAAAAAAATAGGAAGTATGCGCTCACGAGAATAATTTCATTTTTTACCAGAGAGCGATAAAATACCAATTCCAACTGAAGTAGATCAATATTCAAATTATTCAGGCCTTCCTAATTTTTCAGAATTTTTGGAGTTACAGAAGTATTCAAAATCTCCATATTACTACAGACTATTCTGTTTTTGACAAATTCTGTTTTTCGTGTGTTGTTTGCTTATTTTGATGAATCTATGGCTAGTATCAGGGGGTATGAACCATGGAGAAGTTGTAATATAGTAGGTTTAACACCAATATAAATAAAGAATGAGTTCGTTGCAGTACATTAAAGTGGTGGTTTGTTTTCTTATACTAACAGAGCTCATGATATTTTCTGTTTAAGTTTTGTGTTGTGAAGTTTTCAAGTTTTTGGGTAAAGATTTGATGGATTTTGGAACAAGGATTGGAAATAGACTAAGCTTGGGTATATCCATGGCACCCCAAGGTAGAATTCAAGGACAACCAAAATCCTAAGCTTGGGGATGCCCCGGAAGGCATCCCCTCTTTCGTCTTCATCTATCAGTAAATTTACTTGAGGCTATATTTTTATTCACCACATGATATGTGTTTTGCTTGCAGCGTCTTGTATGATTTGAGTCTTTGCTTTTTAGTTTACCACAATCATCCTTTCTGTACACACCTTTTGGGAGAGACACACATGAATCAGAATTTATTAGAATACTCTATGTGCTTCACTTATATCTTTTGAGCTAGATAAATTTTGCTCTAGTGCTTCACTTATATCTTTTTAGAGCATGGTGGTAGTTTTATTTTATAGAAATTGTCGATATCTCATGCTTCACTTAAATTATTTTGACAGTCTTTTAGAACAACATGGTAATTTGCTTTGGCTATAAAAGTAGTCCTAATATGGTAGGCATCCATGATGGGTATAATTAAAACTTTCATATAGAGTGCATTAAATATTATGAGAAATTTGATACTCGATAGTTGTTTTGAGATATCAAGATGGTAATATTAGAGTCTTGCTAGTTGAGTAATTGTGGAATTGAGAAATACTTGTGTTGAAGTTGGGAAGTCCCGTAGCATGCACGTATGGTAAACATTGTGTGACAAATTTGAAGCATGAGGTGTTCTTTGATTGCTTTACTTATCAGTGGCGATCGGGGACGAGCGATGGTCTTTTCCTACCAATCTATCCCCCTAGGAGAATGCGTGTAGTGCTTGGTTTTGATGACTTGTAGATTTTTGCAATAAGTATGTGAGTTCCTTATGACTAATGTTGAGTCCATGGATTACACGCAGTCTCACCCTTCCATCATTGCTAGCCTCTTCGGTACCGTGCATTGACCTTTCTCACCTCGAGAGTTGGTGCAAACTTCACCGGTGCATCCAAACCCCGTGATATGATACACTCTATCACACATAAGCCTCCTTACATCTTCCTCAAAACAGCCACCATACCTACCTATTGTGGCATTTCCATAGCCATTCCGAGATATATTGCTATGCAACTTTCCACCGTTCCGTTTATTATGACATGCTCCATCATTGTCATATTGCTTTGCACGATCATGTAGTTGACATCGTATTTGTGGCAAAGCCACCTTCTTAATTCTTTCATACATTTCACTCTTAATTCATTGCACATCCCGGTACACCGCCGGAAGCATTCACATAGAGTCATATTTTGTTCTAAGTATTGAGTTATAATTCTTGAGTTGTAAGTAAATAAAAGTGTGATGATTTTCATTATTAGAGCATTGTCCCGTGTGAGGAAAGGATGATGGAGACTATGATTCCCCCACAAGTTGGGATGAGATTCCAGACGAAAAAAAAGAGGCCATAAAAAAGGCCCAAATAAAAAATGAGAGAAAAAGAGAGAAGGTGCAATGTTACTATCCATTTTCCACACTTTTGCTTCAAAGTAGCACCGTGATTTTCATGATAGAGAGTCTCTTATGTTTTCACTTTCATATACTATTGGGAATCTTTCATTATAGAACTTGGCTTGTATATTCCAATGATGGGCTTCCTCAAAATTCCCTAGGTCTTCGTGAGCAACCAAGTGCATACCCACTTAGTTTCTTTTGTTGAGCTTTCATATATTTATAGCTCTAGTGCATCCGTTGCATGGCAATTCCTACTCCTTGCATTGATATCAATTTATGGGCATCTCCATAGCCCGTTGATTAGCCACGTCAATGTAATACTTTCTCCTTTTTGCCTTCTCACACAACCTCCATCATCATATTCTATTCCACCCATAGTGCTATGTCCATGGCTCGCGCTCATATATTGCGTGAAAGTTGAAAGGGTTTTAAAAGGCTAAGTGTGAAACAATTTCTTGGCTTGTCATTGGGATTGTGCATGATGGGAGCATTTCATGTGACGAAAATGAAGCATGGCCAAACTATATGATTTTGAAGGGATAAGCTTTCTTTGGCTATGTTATTTTGATAAGACATAATTACTTGGTTAGCATGCTTGAAGTATTATTATTTTCATGTCAATATTAAACTTCTGTCTAGAATCTTTTGGATCTTTAAACATTCATGCCGCAATAAAGAGAATTACATTGAAAATTATGTTAGGTAGCGTTCCACATCAAAAATTCTGTTTTTATCATTTACCTACTCGAGGATGAGCAGGAATTAAGCTTGGGGATGCTTGATACGTCTCCAACGTATCTATATTTTTTATTGTTCCATGCTATTATATTATCTGTTTTGGATGTTTAATGGGCTTTAATATGCACTTTTATATTATTTTTGGGACTAACCTGTTAACGAAAGGCAGTGCAAATTGCTGTTTTTTTGCCTATTTCAGTGTTTCGCAGAAAAGGAATATCAAACAGAATCCAAACGGAACGAAACCTTCACGAGGATCTTTTTTTGGAACAAACGCAATCCAGGAGATTTGGAGTGGAGGTCAAGGAAGCAACGAGGCGGCCACGAGGTAGGGCGGCACGCCCAGTGGGGTAGGCATGCCCCCACCCTCGTGGGCCCCTCGTAGCTCCACCGACCTACTTCTTTTGCCTATTTATACTCTTATACCCTGAAAACATCCAGGGGAGCCACGAAACCACTTTTCCACCGCCGCAACCTTCTGTACCCATGAGATCCCATCTTGGGTCCTTCTCCGGCGATCTACCGGAGGGGGATTCGATCACGGAGGGCTTCTACATCAACACCATAGCCTCTCCGATGATGTGTGAGTAGTTTACCACAGACCTTCGGGTCCATAGTTATTAGCTAGATGGGTTCTTCTCTCTCTTTGGATCTCAATACAAAGTTATCCTCGATGTTCTTGTATATCTATTCGATGTAATACTTTTTATGGTGTGTTTGCCAAGATCCGATGAATTGTGGGTTTATGATCAAGATTATCTATGAACAATATTTGATTCTTCGTTGAATTCTTATATGCATAATTTGATATCTTTGCAAGTCTCTTCAAATTATCAGTTTGGTTTGGCCTGCTAGATTGATCTTTCTTGCAATGGGAGTGGTGCTTAGCTTTGGGTTCAAACTTGCGGTGCTCGATCCTAGTGACAGAAATGGAACCGACACGTATTGTATTGTTGCCATCGAGGATAAAAAGATGGGGTTTATATCATATTGCTTGAGTTTATCCCTCTACATCATGTCATCTTGCCTAATGTGTTACTCTATTCTTATGAACTTAATACTCTAGATGCATGTTGGATAGCGGTGGATGTGTGGAGTAATAGTAGTAGATGCAGAATCATTCCTAGATATTCTCATAACTATGCGCTTTTGTATCAATTGCTCGGCAGTAATTTGTTCACCCACCATAATTTATGCTATCTTGAGAGAAGCCACTAGTGAAACCTATGGCCCCCGGGTCTAATTTACATCATATAAGTTTCCGATCTACCATTCTAGTTTACTATTTATTTTATTTTGCAATCTTTACTTCTCAATCTATACAACAAAAATACCAAAAATATTTATCTTATTATATTTATCATATCTCACTTTCGTAAGTAATTTTGAAGGGATTGACAACCCCTTTATTGCGTTGGTTGCAAGGTTCTTATTTGTTTGTGTAGGTAGTATGCGATTTGTGTGTAGTCTCCTACTGGATTGATACCTTGGTTCTCAAAAACTGAGGAAAATACTTACGCTACTTTGCTGCATCACCCTTTCCTCTTCAAGGGAAAACCAACGCATGCTCAAGTGGTAGCATTGTGAAACACTTCTGCTTACGGTCTACGACAGTATGTAGACACACTCTCCCCCTCTCGTTGCTATGCATCTCCATGGACAGATCATTGTGTGTGCGTAGAATTTTTTTGTTTTCCATGCAACGATTCCCTACAGTGGCATCCGAGCCAGGTCTATGCGTAAATGATATGCATGAGTATAACACAAAGGGTTGTGGGCGGTGATAGTAATGCTGCTTACCACCAACATCTTATTTCGATTTAGCGATATTTTGGGATGAAGCGGCCCAGACCAACTTTACATGTCCACGCACATGAGATCGGTTCCACCGACAGACATGCAACTAGTTTTGCATAAAGGTGGTTGGCGGGTGTCTGTTTCTCCTAGTTTAGTTTAATCGAATTTGACTATGGTCGGTCCTTGAAGAAGGTTAAAACAGAAAACTTGATGAAACACCGTTGTGGTTTTGCGTAGGTAAGAACTATTCATGATAGAAGCCCGTAGCAGCCACGTAAAACTTGCAACAACAAAGTAGATGACGTCTAACTTGTTTTTGTAGGGCATGTTGTGATGTGATATGGTCAAGATATGATGTGATATATGTTGATGTATGAGATGATCATGTTTTCTTATATCGACAACCGGCAGGAGCCTTAGGGTTGTCTCTTTATTATATGAAGTGCAAGAACCATGTAATAACTTTACTTTATCAGTATGTGTTACCGATAGTTGTAGAAGCAATAGTTGGCGTGACGCTAGAATGGAGATCAAGGTGTCAAGCCGGTGACGATGGAGAACATGATATTGCCTTGGAGATTGAGATCAAAAGCACAAGCTGATGATGGCCATATCATGTCACATATTTTGATTGCATGTGTTGTTTATCCTTTATGCATCTTATTATGCTTAGAACGGTGGTAGCATTATAAGATGATCCCTTCACTTAAATTCAAGATAAAAGTGTTCTCCGGGAGTATGCGCCGTTGCTACAGTTCGTCATTTTGAGACACCACGTGATGATCAAGTGTGATAGACTCTACATTCACATACAATGGGTGTAAGACAGCTTTGCACATGTAGAATACTTGGGCTAAACTTGACAATCCTAGCATGTACAGACATGGTCCAGGAACACCGGAGACCGAAAGGTCGAATGTGAGTCGTATACTAGATATGATCAACATAGAGATGTTCACCATTGATGGCTACCCCATCTCATGTGATGACGGGACATGGGTTAGTTGATTTGTATCACGTATCACATAGATGACTTTAGGGATGTCTATTTAAGTGGGAGTTCTTTACTAATTTGATTAACTAAACTTAATTTATCATGAACTTAATCTTATAGTTTTGCATATCTATGTTTTAGATCAATAGCTCGCTATATAGCTCCCCTATTTTTGATATGTTCATAGAGAAAACTAAGTTGAAAGATGATAGTAGAAATAAAGAGGACTAGGTCCATGATCTGAGGACTATCCTCATTCCTGCACAGAAGAATTATGTCCTTGATGCACTGCTAGGTGATAGACCTAGTGCAAGAGCAGATGCAGACATTATGAATGTATGGCAAGCTCGATATGATGAGTACTTGATAGTTTAGTTCACCATGCTTTACGGCTTAGAACCGGACTTCAAAAACATTTTAAATGCCACGGATCATATGAGATGTACCAATAGCTGAAATTGGTATTTCAGACTCATGCCCTTGTCGAGAGGTATGAGACCTCTACTTTGCCTACAAGATGGAGGAGAATAGCTTGTCCAGTGAGCATGTGCTCACAATGTCTGGGTACTAAAATTGCTTGAATCAAGTGGGAGTTAATCCTCCAGATAAGATAGTGATTGACAGAGTTCTCTACTCACTATCACCAAGCCACTAGAACTTCGTGATGAACTATAATATGCAAGGGATGACAAAATGATTCCCAAGCTCTTCCCGATGCTGAAATCGGCGAAGGTAGAAATCAAGAAAGAGCATCAAGTGTTGATGGTTAACAAGATCACTAGTTTCAAGAAAAAGGGCGAGGGAAAGAATGGGAACTTTAAGAAGAATGGCAAGCAAGTTTCCACTCCTGTAAAGGAGCCCAAAGCTGGACCTAAGCCTGAAACTGAGTGCTTCTACAACGAAGGAAATGGTCACTGGAAGTGGAACTGCCCCAAAACTTGCCGGATAAGAAGGATGGCAAAGTGAACAAAGGTATATTTGATATACATGTTATTGATGTGGATTTTACTAGTGTTCGTAGTAACCCCTAGGTATTTGATACTGGTTTAGTTGCAAAGATTAGTAACTCGAAGTAGGGGTTGTAGAGACTAGTTAAAAGCGAGGTGACGATGTGTGTTGGAAATGATTCCAAGGTTGATATGATCACCATCGCACACTCCATCTACCTTTGAGATTAGTGTTGAACCTAAATAAATCTTATTTGGTATTTGTGTTGAGCATGAATATGATTAGAGCATGTTTATTGCAATACATTTATTCATTTAAGTCAAAGAATAATTGTTGTTCTATTTACATGAATAAAACCTTCTATGGTCATACACCCAATGTGAATGGTTTATTTAATCTCGATCATAGTGATACACATATTCATAATATTGATGCCAAAAGATGCAAAGTTGATAATGATAGTGCAACATGCTTGTGGCACTGTCGTTTAGGTCATATTGGTGTAAAGCGCATGAAGAAACTCCATGTAGATGGACTTTTGGAATCACTTGATTATGAATCATTTGATACTTGCGAACCATGCCTCATGGGCAAGATGATGAAAACTCCGTTCTCCGAAACAATGGAGTGAGCTAACGACTTATTGGAAATAATACATACCGATCTATGTGGTCCGATGAGTGCCGAAGCACGCGGCGGTATCGTTGTTTTCTAACCTTCACAGATGATTTGAGTAGGTATGGGTATATCTACTTGATGAAACACAAGTTTTAAACATTTGAAAAGTTCAAAGAATTTCAGAGTGAATGGAGAATCATCATAACAAGAAAATAAAGTTTGTACGATCTAATCGCGGAGGTGAATATTTAAGTTATGAGTTTGGCCTTCATTTAAAACAATGTGGAACTGTTTCACAACTCACGCCACATGGAAAACCACAGCATGATGGTGTATCCAAACGTCGTAACCATACTTTATTGGATATGGTGCATTCTATGATCTCTCTTACCGATTTACCACTATCGTTTTGGGGTTATGCATTAGAGACAGCCGCATTTGCGTTAAATAGGGCACCATCTAAATCCGTTGAGATGACACTGTATGAACTATGGTTTGGCAAGAAACCTAAGTTGTCGTTTCTTAAAGTTTAGGGTTGCGACACTTATGTCAAAAGGCTTCAGCGTGATAAGCTCGAGCCCAAATTGGAGAAGTGCGTCTTCATAGGATACCCTAAGGAAACAATTGGGTACACCTTCTACCACAGATCTGAAGGCAAGATCTTTGAAGCCAAGAATGGAACATTTCCAGAGAAGAAGTTTTTCTCGAAGGAAGTGAGCAGGAAGAAAGTAGAACTTGATGAGGTAATTGTACCTTCTCTCAATTTGAATAGTAGCACATTAGATAAATTTGTTCCCGTGATGCCTAAACCGACTAGAGAGGAAGCTAATGATGATGATCATGAAACTCGAGATCAAGTTACTACTGGACCTCATAGGTCGAACAGAGCATGTTCCGCACCACAGTGGTACGGTAATCCTGTCCTCGAAGTCATGTTACTAGACCATAGCGAACCTACGAACTATGAAGAAGCTATATCCTAGTTTCCGATAGATGGCTTGTGGCCATGAAATCTGAGATCGGCTCCATGTATGAGAACAAAGTATGGACTTCGGTGGACTTGCCCGATGATCAAAAATCCATTGATAATAAATGGATCTTCAAGAAGAATACAGACGCTGATGGTAATGTCACCATCTACAAAGGTCGACTTGTCGTGAAAGGTTTTCGACAAGTTCAAGGGGTTGACTAAGATGAGACCTTCTCACCCGTAGCGATGTTTAAGTCACTCCGAATCATGTTAGCAATTGCCACATTTTATAACTATGAAATTTGGCAAATGGATGTCAAAACTGCATTCCTTAATGGATTTCTTATAGAAGAGTTGTATATAATGGGTTGTGTTTGATGACACTATGCGCGCCAATTTTTTGCTGCACCGAGCCAAAATTTTCAGCTTCCGTTGAAATATCTACCTCCCCGCCCCTCCCCCTCACCAAAAGCCACATTTCCCATGTTTTCACCTTCCTTTCCATGTTCAAACCTTCACTCATTGTTTGCAGTGCAACTAACCCTCCTTCACGGTGCTCGGCATTGTCGATCTAGGCAGGTAATCCACACCTGACCCCCATCCTCCTCCTCCTTCTACACCCCACATGCGCTGACCGCTGGCACGACACCTTCCACCCAAATCACCGACCGCTAGCATGACACCTTCCACCCACATCACCGACCCCTACTCCAAAGAGCCGCCCTAATCCATGGTGCACGCAGTATAGCCAGGAGCTTAATGAGCATTTGGCAGCGGAGAAACAAATCATGGTCGCACGTGCGGATGAGGTCGTGATGGCTGCCATTCATGTTAACCCATAGATCTTGGAGGAGCACCTCGCCATTGAGGCCACCGTCGACACCTCACGCGCCAATGCCGCGACGTGGTTGGCTGCTTTAAACGATAGTTCATGGAATTTTCTCGAGGCCACTGTCTGTGCCTTCGACGAAGACTATGAGGTGTTTTCTCAGCGTGCCCGTGCTTACCTCCACTCGAGAACCAACAGGTTGGTGCCCGGAGCGGCTCAGGCAACTCACCACGACGAGGAGCGCACCCATGATGTGGAGGCCTCGCCCTCTTCCAAGTCCATGGAGCCAATCGCCATCGATATCTCCGACGATGAGGATTAGCTTGTCTTATTAGCTCACTATGAGGACATATGTTCAGTTAGCTAGCTACGTCGGTTAAGCATGTTCGTTTTACCTGTTGCATGTGCTGCTTCTGCCTTTCCTTAACAAATTCTAGTGAATTGTCCTATGTACTTTTACCATGTGCATATGTTCTATATGTCATGCAATGTGGTGCTCACTTATTAACTATTTGGTTAATTTGTTGTCGTGTTCAGTTAACTGTTTGGTTCAATTATGCAATGTGATGTTCAATTGTTCTGGGTGCAATTTTGTATTGTCTTCCATGTGAAAAATAAATAGAATTTGGCTGTACAAAATACATGTGAAAATATATACAATTGCTATATTTTCAAGTTGTTAAGCATTCTTGGTTTGGTTAATTGTCTAATTTTCTAGTATGTTATATATTGTGCAATGTGGTGCTCAGTTAATGTTTGGTTCATTTATTGTGGTGTTTAGTTAACTATTTGGTTCAATTATGCAATCCGATGTTTATCTATTGTGGGTGTATTTTTTTATTGTCTACCTTGTGAGAAATAAATTGAATTTGGCTATACTAAATACTTGAGAAACAAATACAATTGCTATATTTCCAAGTTTTTCACTACAAGAAATATGTCAACTTGCGACCATCACTATTGGCCACTGAAAACTCATGGTTTTTCATTTGCGACCTTTTTGTGACCAAAAACAGATGGTTAAAAGCTAGCGGTCGTAAACTGAAATTAACGACCTTCTTTGTGATATGTAAAAGGTTGTTGGTTCCACGACCAAATTTTTGGTCACTGGCAGCCTCCCCAGGCCACGTAGGATCCAGCGTGGCAAGCTGACGTGGATAAGAATCAGCCCGGTCCATTTCTCTGCTTTAGATGGGCCGAACCCAGTAATTCAGCCCACTTAATATATTATTTGCTGCTAATTTTTGTTAGCTACCTGGGCCTGGCCCAACAATTCGGCCTTTTTAATTTCTTTGTGCATCCCTTTTGATGACAGATTTTTTTCCTGTATTTTTCTAGGTCATTTCTTTGCTGGCCCTCTCAAGTTTTCCCCTTAGAAATAATTGTTCAATATATCTTGGGCTGGGCCGAAATAATTGATCCAGTCCAACTTTTTTTATTATGCCATTTCCATTACAACACATCACACTACAAGTTATCTTGGGCCTAGCCCAGTTCCGATACATTTTCAAAGCAACATGAAATGTTATAGGAGCCCAAAATATCTTTACATGCATTCATTCTAGCAGTACATATCTTTACATTCAAGCAACCAGCAAGTGCCAAACAAAACTATTCTACTGCAAAGAAAATAAAATAGATGACAAGACATCACAGAAGTTCCTATTGTCCTCCTCCTTCAACATTTGAAAACCTTCGCCTGGCAGTAGATCAATCATGAGTGAGAAACAATACAGCAGCAAAACAATACAGAAACAATACGGTTGATTATTCAAAGAAGTTAAACTAAGTGCAGGTTACCCGAAATTGAATTTCTTGCAATCCAAACAACACAAACAGCATGGAGATGGTTGCATAGATACAAATCCATGTGGTAGCAGCAAAATTGGCAAATCTGGACCACATCTTCTCTGTTTGGTACTAACTAAATAAAAAATGGACTTGTTCATACAAATCCCTCTTGAATTCCTTGATATAACTAGGATTTGCATCAAATATTCCTTAATTTAGCGGCATTAGTAAGCAGAGAAAGAGGGGGGGAGATGGGGATGCTACCTACCTTGTCCTAAAGTTCCAGCCACCAGACCAGAGAGAAGTTGCTCCTCATCTTCTTTCCTCAGCCCCAAATTCCCCTGCAATAACCACAATTTCGGTCAGGGTAAATTCTAAGGTCAAGGTAACCTATCTCCCCAGAAAGACACTTCCAGGGGTGCGTCCGAGCGAGTGCAGATCATGGCAATCACTTGTCATAGCTGAAGGAATAGCAGTTCGCAAGGAAATTAGTGAAGCAGTAAAAACACTAAACACCAGGCTTATAATTGTCAAGCTACTTTAGGCTCCTCATCCGTCTGACAAGTGCAAGCAATTTCTTTTTTCACAGACAATGGCATCCCTCAATGTATATAACTACATAATTAACCGAAACTATGGAGTTGGTTCATTGGATCAACCAGCGATCTGATCTCACAAGCCCCACCCAGGTGGTGGACTGGTGGTAGTACAACAGCTAGAAGGCGCATCACTCACCGGTTGAAAAAAATCGACCTGGTACTCCATCTCCTTCTCCACCATTCCGAACATCTGCATCACGCAACCACCGCCATCAATTAACCTCAATCACAAGCTCGAAATCGAAGAGGAAGGCATGTACACACAAAAAAAGAACATGAAACTTCCAGAAAAAGGCGACTTGTAGCTGCCAGGCAGCAACTTGAGAATGAATGATTGATATCCTGGAAGTTGTAAACTGGAAGCCAGAGAAGCTACTAGTCAGGTTAGTTTCAAGTTTGAAACTGAATACATGGGGTCAAGTTTCAGTATTCTGTGTAAATTAGTCATATGATGTACCTGTAGTTACACAATGATTTTGCTCATGTTAGATAGCATGTACTTCTATACGAGAGAGAAGGATTGCTATCAAATCTACTACATTTTATTGTGCAATGTCAGTCAGTTTGTGTAGCTAAACTGCTAACAATGAACCGACCAAGTGCATATATACTGCTTGTGAGCATAACCAATTTTTTAATCGAACTAAATTAACACCGCAAGATAATTTTCTCGCACTGGAAGGTTACACCGTGTACTTCTCCAGAATAATCCAATCATTTTATGACAAAACCAAATATGTTGCAGAATAAAAAATCAACAAGGTGAATAGTAGAAGCTGAGTTTTCAAAGAATGTATCACTTTCAACTATACAAGATTGCCCATCCTCATGAAAACAATTATAATTTGGAGTCATGGCCTGAACAGCCCTAGTAACTCATCCTCAAGAAAACAATTATGAAAGACTAATCTTAACTCACTGGTAGCATTCGAACACTAGCAACTAGTGAGCACTGAAGAAACAACACAATGAAATAGCTCACCCTGATGGTGTCGGCGTAGTTCCATCCGGCCTCCTTGGAGAGCTAGCTGAGGAGGCAGTTCTTGTGCCCAGGTTGCAGCCTTAGAACCCTGCAAAACCACAAGCGACGTCAACATCAAACACACATACAAGGCACACACCTAGATCTAGAAGGCAGTCCAACGCCGACGTACTTGAGTGCGTCAGGGATGACCATGAGCTTGGTCCTGTCATACGGTGGCGGCACGCCCACGTATGCCTTGAGCCTGGGCGTCATCCTCGAGGCCACCAGCGGCCCCGGGCGCGGCATTCGGCGCAGACGACTAGCAGGCGAAGCTGAAGCTGCTGCATTGGGATAGTACGAACAGTGAGCCATATGCATGGACCCATGAACCTTGAAGAAAGCAGTACAAAATTGCACTTCGTATAGGACTGTCATGCAGACCAAAGTAAGCATGAATCGAGTAGACCCCACTAGCATTATGCATTATAAAAGATTGCTCGACTAGCATTTTTTAAATAGTAGTGTTGTAGAAACTGAATTGAGCGTAGTGAAAAGGTCCAGAATATGCACTTGGATCCTCACATTTTTGGATGATCACCAAAGGCAAAACTACTCCTGACTATGATCATCAACATCTACTACTCCTAACTACTCCCTGTGCAATCCTACTCTGCAGTAAAACTTTATCACCCTCCATTCACCCTGTTCAAGCAGTACTGTAGTAAAACTACTCCTAATGCTACAGCAGTTAACCGCAAGTGAAATTACTGTGATGTGCAAAATTTGCAGTAAATACTCCACTGAATATTACTGAAAATTAACAAAAGTTAACTAAGCTTTTTCAGTTTCAGAATATACAAGTCAGAAAATAAGCTTGCAAGCAAGTTTATGTAAGTAATGCACACTGGAGTACAATACTTCTATGGATTTCTGCAAATAATTCGTGATTTTCTAACTAATCCAAGATGTCCATTTAATTAACTAGAAAAGTAAGTTAAATCTTCTTGAATCTTGTTAAATACTCCAAGCAAAATTACTCCACACATGTATAGTTCAATCTTATTAAATACTCTAAGAAAAATTACTGGAGTACTGGAGTACTACAAGTTAAATGTGTTGCACATTTCTCAAGGAACCAGTAGCGCTGCTTGCTCCCTTGGTCCAGCTACTTGCTATGCAGGATGACCGAGACTCGGATGTAGAGCGAGCTCCCTGCAAATGACATATTGTATCAATGTTTTGCAGCAACAAAAGGAACTCACATACAATAGAACTTGCGCAATAGTGTATGAACACCCCAAAGGAGGCATTACAAAATTCTCAAAGAATGTTTCTGAAGGGGTTAACCTCATAGCAACACACCAACCTGAATATACTACCACTGTACTGGAACCACCGTACATTCAACCAACGGGATATAACAAATACCAAGTCAGGCAGCACATGTAGATAACTATGTTTGTGCAAATCAGATCTTCTGCATAGAATAGTACATCCTATTCAAAAGAATACAGAGACCTCAAGCCATGTAACTACTGAAAGAAGAGGGAATGAATGCAATTCTATATAGACAAAAACACATGTGGTGATGTTATACATAGCAAAACTTTAGTATTTGGTGGTAAAAATGAAAGAGAAGTTTAGTTGAAGAGTCCCTAATTGATGCAAGATTTGCTGCAACTGAACTATTAGACACATCAATGTCAACACAGAGATGATCAATACCTCATAACACAGAGCTAAACTATTGGGTATAACCTTTGTAAAAAATTGCAGGGTATAACTAAATCTAGTAAAATGGAGTAAGCATTTGCAAGGGAATACTAGTCTATCAACTATAGGCTCCTGTTCGATCCTTCAGTTTCAGAAGTTTCAGATCGGAATCTTGATACAGGGCACCACACCAAAATGTTTACTTTGAAAACCGAATCCAACAGAGGGCTGTTGGGCCTTGTACAGTAGGCGGAGGGGAGGAGGCCCAGGTGTGTGCGGTCGTGGGACTTGGCACTTGCTGGAGGTCAACAAGGGGCTGCACATGTCCCGTTGCCCGAAGCAGAGGATGAACATGCGTCATTGCTTATATGGTGGGGCGACAAAGACGCAAGGGTGGTCAGCGGCACCAGATCACAGCGGAGATGAAGCAGGGCGGCGGAGTGGAGGGGGAGATACCTGATCTGGCGGAGGCGGTCGATGAGCGGCAGGGAGTAGACGCCCTCCTCGTCGATGAAGTAGACGACGCCATCGAGGAGGTGGTTCTCGACGACCTCGAGGCCGGCGTTGAGCTGGTGCGGGCGGAAGTCAACTGCGGGGGAGGTGTTGAGGCCGTCACAGCAGCCGACATAGTGCATGATGGTGGTGTGGCGCAGCGTGAGGGTGGCCTCCGGGGTGGGCTTGTCGGCCTCGATGACGACCCTCGTTGACCTCGCACGAGCGGGCGGACGAGGCGCAGCATCTGGCCCATCCCGCTGAGTTAGTAGGCCAGAAGTGGTGCGGGGGAGAAGGAGAGATGGTCAGGGGAGGGAGGGACAAGGTCAGCGGTGGGTGGGAGGTTGGATCGGGAGGCGGTGGGAAGATATTGGATCGGGAGGTGGTGGTGGTGGCGAGGAGATGGGGGAGGAGGGTGCGATGGGGGAAGGGGTGTGATGTGAGCTAGGGTTTGGGCTGTGGTGGGGGTATCTCTTTTTCATATTTTTTATTTTTTTCTATAGATAGATGGATGGATGTGGGATGGTGAGATGGATGGATGGATGGCCGCATGTCATCGATCCGTGCGAAGAGTCCTGTTTGGTTAGGAAAACAAGTGATTTAAAAAAGTATCTAAGTACTAAAAATAGAAGGATTTTTTGAAGTAACTATCAAAAATATTTTGCAAAACGGCACCACACAAATTTTCACTAGAGTTAGACCACATTTTATGGATAAGGACCAATTTGTATGCATTTCTGATCTTTCTAGCTATTTTTAATTATTTTCCGAGTGCCCAAAATGAAATTTTTTAAAGGACCTACCATATGTTTGTTGCAAAATTGTACCAAATCAATTTTCTAAAATACTAGGACATATTTAATGCACAATTAACCAAATGGTTGGGTGTCAAAAGTTTTGATCCACCTCTTGTGAAAAAGACAAATTTCCGCTGATTTAGTAGGAAACGAATCAAATTTGAAATGCAGCGTCCTCATAGTTTGTTATTTATTTATTTTAAAAATTATTTCTAGGTACATAAGTATCTATTTAATCAGAGAAACACCAAAAGTTTCCCAAGATTCAACCAATAGCTAGGAACGGTCATGCCAGCCATTTTGACCGCATTTTGAAACTGACATAAAAAATTAAAGAAAATAGAAAAACCTTCGCATTGTGTCAATATATGTGACCAAGTTACCAGGAAAAATAATAAACTTGTAATACAACAATTCTTTTAAAAAAGTGTTATCAGAGATGACCTATCATGTATGAAGATTCATGGCTTTCAAGCCAAAGATCAATCTTATGCCCACATTCATGACATAGTTTATTCAAATGATCTAATATCGTGCACAAGTGTGCATCTTGGAATGCTAAACAATGTTTCCTAAGGAAGTTTTCATTTTCTTTGGACGAAAAATTCATTTTCCATTTCTTGAGTGCCCAAAATAAGTTTTTTTGTGAAGGACCTACCATATATTTGTTGCAAAATTGTACCAAATCAATTTTATAAAATACTAGGACATATTTAATGCACAATTAACCAAATGGTTGGGTGTCAAAAGTTTTGATCCACCTCTCGTGAAAAAGACATATTTCCGTCGATTCACTAGGAAGCGGGTCAAATTTGAACTATAGCTGCCTCATAGTTTGCTACTTATTTTTTCCAAAAATCATTTCTAGGTACATAAGTATCTATTTAATCAGAGAAAAAGCAAAAAAAATCCAAGATTCAACTACTAGCTAGGAAACGGTCATTCTCGCCGTTTTGACCATATTTTGAAACGAGCATAAAAAATTCAAAACAATTCAAAAAATTGGAAAACCTTCGCATTTGTCATTATATGTGACCTAGTTACTAGGAAAGTTAATAAACTTGTAATACGGTAATTATTTTAAAAAAGTGTTCTCATAAACGAGCTATCATGTGTGGAGATCAATGGCTTTCAAGCCAAATTATCAATCTTATGGCCACATTCATGGCATAGTTTGTTCAAATGATCGCATACTATGCACAAGGGTGCATCTTGGGATGGCAAACAATGTTGCGTAAGGAAGTTTTCATTTTCTTTGGTCGAAAAATTCATTTTCTATTTTTCGAGTGCCTAAAATTAGTTTTTTTGTGAAGGACCTACCATATATTTGTTGCAATATTGGACCAAATCATTTTTATAAAATAATAGGTCATATTTAATTCACAATTGATCAAATGGTTGGGTGTCAAAAGATTTGATCCACCTCTCGTGAAAAATACAAATTTATGCTGATTCAGTAGGAAGCGGCTCAAATTTGAACTGCACCTGCCTCATAGTTTGCTCTTTATTTTTCCCAAAAATCATTTCTAGGTACATAAGTATCTATTTAATTAGAGAAACACCAAAAAAAGTCCAAGATTCAACAACTAGCTAGGAACGGTCATTCTTGTCGTTTGACCGCATTTTGAAACGGGCATAAAAAATAAAAAAGATTGGAAAACCTTCGCATTGTGTCATTATATGTGACCAAGTTACCAGGAAAAATAATAAACTTGTAAAATGGTAATTATTTTAAAAAGGTGTTCTCAGAAATGAGCTATCGAGTGTGAATATTCATGGCTTTCAAGCCAAATGATCAACCTTATGGCCACATTCATGGCATAGTTTGTTAAAATGATCTCATATTGTTCACAAGAGTGCATATTGGAATGGCAAACAATGTTGCCTAAGGGAGTTTTCATTTCCTTTGGACGAAAAATCAATTTTCCATTTTTTGACTGCCCAAAATGAGTTTTTTTTGTGAAGGACCTACCATATATTTGTTGCAAAATTGGACCAAATCAATTTTATAAAATCCTAGGCCATATTTAATGCACAATTGACAAAATGGTTGGGTTTCAAAAGTTTTTGTCCACCTCTCGTGAAAAAGACAAATTTTCGCACATTCGGTAGGAAACGTGTCAAATTTGAACTGCAGTTGCCTTATAGTTTGCTCTTTATTTTTTACAAAAATAATTTCTAGTTACATAAGTATCTATTTAATCATAAATACATGGTTTGGTGGTGATACGTCGAGGTTTGGACGATGGCCCAGGGCCCCAACTCCAAAGCGCGTAGACTCGCATGCCCGCCGCGTGGTCACCGCGTGACCGTGGCATTGCCATGCGTTCTGGACAACCTAGGCATGTCTAGTAGGTTGGTCACTCCCTAGGTAGATGCTAGGAAGAAAATAATAATAGAAGAATCTCACAAGGAGACTGAACTATGGTCAAACATGAATTAGCAGCCAAAGTGTTTGATAAGCGGCGCAGGAAATTCACAAGGCCAATGGGCCTTAGTTTTGGCTGAGGAAGATCATCTACTAGGGAGACTGTCTTGGCAAATTTTTAGCTCAAATGGAGGAGTTTGGATGGCACTTGCTTTGTAAAGTACCACATCACGCAGAAATATGGATGTTGAATCTTGGCTCAAATGGATAAGTGGATTCAGCTGAAATTTTGTGGAGTATGGTAATTTGGGCATATTAAAGCACTGTAAAAAAATTATACCATTTGGATAATCCTAGCTTGTACTTCCTTCACAAAGCTTCTCTCTGGATAGAAACTTTAGAAATTTGTTGAGGAAGATTTAATAGGCAAATGGAGCTGAATATTGGAATGTGGCAATGATTTTTATATGTAAGATGGCACAAAAAGTTTGAGGACAATAGGAGGTGTCTAGATAGCACTTGCTTTGCAATGTGCCAATTTGGACGGAAAATAGAAACTGAAGCTGGGCTTACATAGATGATTGGATTATGCTGAAATTTGGTGTAGGGGGTTTCTATAGTCAGGGTAATGTCCTGGTAAAATTTTAGCAATTATAAAGCAATATAAAATGCAGTTGCTTCACAAACTAAAAATATTACCAAGAACAAAGATTCGATGGTGAGCTCACATGTATTGTTAGATAGAGCTAAACTTTTGTGTAGAGCTATGACTTTGGCATGTAGAATATGTCGCAAAAATTAAACTCATTACAATATTCCTATCTTGTACATCCTTCACAATGCTTCTAGGTGGACAAAAACTTTGGAAATTTGCTGTGGAAGATTTACTAGGCAAATGGAGCTGAATTTTTGTCGGTGGGAACGACACCTATGGGATCACAAGAATCCCTACTGTGGTTAGCGGGGCGCGGGGTCGTGAGAAGAGCGGATCAAACAGATAGCACACGGTTCATTTATCCAGGTTCGGGCCGCGAGGATGCGCAAAACCCTACTCCTGCTTTGGTGGATTGTATATATGTGTTCTTGAGCTAGCTATGGGGCGTGAGGAGCTCCAAAAAGCCGAATCCTCCCTCTGGTTGCCTCGTGCCTCCTTTTATAGAAAAAGGGGTTGCCACAGTGGCACACAGGAGGTGGAAAGGGTACGGTGATGCGAGGTTATCCCTCGCATTACATGACAAGGCGCATTTAATGTGTATTGCTTAGGTGTCCTTGCTTTATCGGGGATGGGGGAGAGACCTGTCTCGTCCGTCGCCGCTCCTTCTTGTGTCGACATGCGCCCTGGCCAGCGACGCCTGCGATGCCACGTAGGTAGGCAGGCAGCTGAGGTGGCGCAGTGGTGGGTATTCACGAAGATCTGCATGCCGCCGCGCAGGTGCCTGCCCAGCTGGTGGAGGTTTAGTCGGCGTGGGCCTGGTGGTGGTCCTGCGGATGTCCTTGGCAAGGGCCTTGCCGAGGCCCCGGCAAGGGTTTTGTCGAGGTGCCTGCTGTCATCCCCGGCAAGGTGCTTGCCGGGGGCCTTGTGGTTTTCCTCGGCTGGGATCCCGCCAAGGGTTGTCGTCTCCTTAGTGCGTATCTGATCTTGAATGTCTTCACAAAGATCTGCATGCCGCCACGGGGATGTCTCCCGAATCCTTGCCCTTTGGGGGCAGTGGACTCAAGGGTGATTTGCTCCGTAGGCGCGGGACGAGTCGCCGCGGCAAGGGTCTTGCCGGGGCTGCTAGAACTGTCTCCCGGCAAGGACCTTGCCGGGGGAGTCCGCTTCGTCCCCTTTGCTCTTTGTGGTCTTGGCCTTGGCGTCATTCTAGTTCTCTTGAGCTTTGGTCTTACCCTGGCTCACCTCCCTTGCCTTGCTTGGTGTGGTGGTATCCGCGGCTCAGACTGCCCGTGCACAGTTATAGGGGTACAAAAAGGGTACCCCTCTTCTTGTACACCGACAGGAGCCCCCGGGCCTGGGCCACACATAAGCGCAACGCGTTGTTGGGCTAGGCCCAAAAACGATGCGCGGGCAGGCGGGGCGTTTTTTACCGCGGTAAGATTCTTCGCACGCTGTGCTTCCCACGATTCCCGCGCGTGGCGCGACGTGGGAAGGTGCGTGTGACGTGGGCAGCATGCGTGGGGTTGGTTCCCGCGGGCATGCGTCACACCATAGTTAATGTGAAAGGAGGCGGCCCATGTTTTCCCCCATAAAAAGGAATAACCGCGGGCGCGCTACTCACTTTCTCCTCTTTCCTCATGCCTTTTCCAATCTCAGAGCCACCGTTTCCTCTCTTCCTTCCTTCCTAAGCTTCCGCCGTCGCCCGCCATCGTTGCTTCGCCATCCCCCTTCCTCAGCCCTCTAAACTTCTTGGCCGCCATGGCGCCCAAATCCGTCAAGGGCAAGGGGGTGGCTAAGGGCGCTGGGACTGTGGAGCCGCCGGAGAGCGTGCTGTCGGGGGACCGGACAAAGTCTGCCTTCTTCTTCCCCTCGATGGTTGATTTTCGTGAGCTCCGGGCCTCCTTCAGGCCTCTATGGGGAGTGAAGACGGGGGGGGGGAGAATTCGGGACATCCGGCGACGCGTGTCATTCCTGCCGCTTGCGCCGATCCTGCCCTAAATCGGTATCCTTTTTTTGTCGATTATCTTTCTTGCGGGTTATGTCCCTGTAGGATCGAAAGTATGTCTAGAGGGGGGGTGATTAGACTACTTGACCAAATAAAAACTTAACCTTTTCCCAATTTTAGTTCTTGGCAGATTTTAGCTATTTTAGGACAAGTCAAGCAATCATCACACAATTCAAGCAAGCATGCAAAGAGTATATTGGCAGCGGAAAGTAAAGCATGCAACTTGCAAGAATGTAAAGGGAAGGGTTTGGAGATTTCAAACGCAATTGGAGACACGGATGTTTTTCCCGTGGTTCGGATAGGTGGTGATATCCTACATCCACGTTGATGGAGACTTCAACCCACGAAGGGTAACGGTTGCGCGAGTCCACACAGGGCTCCACCCAAGGGTAACGGTTGCGCGAGTCCACACAGGGCTCCACCCACGAAGGGTCCACGAAGAAGCAACCACCCACAAAGGGTCCACGAAGAAGCAACCTTGTCTATCCCACCATGGCCATCACCCACACAAGACTTGCCTCACTAGCGGTAGATCTTCACGAAGTAGGCGATATCCTTGCCCTTACAAACTCCTTGGTTCAACTCCACAATCTTGTCGGAGGCTCCCAAGTGACACCTAGCCAATCTAGGAGACACCACTCTCCAAGAAGTAACAAATGGTGTGTAGGTAATGAACTCCTTGCTCTTGTGCTTCACATGATAGTCTCCCCAACACTCAACTCTCTCTCATAGGATTTGGATTTGGTGGAAAGAAGATTTGAGTGGAAAGCAACTTGGGAAGGCTAGAGATCAAGATTATGGTAGGAATGGAATGTCTTGGTCTCAACACATGAGTAGGTGGTTCTCTCTCAGAACATATGAATTGGAATGGTGTATGTGTTCTGATTGCTCTCTCTTCGAATGAAGAGGAGGTGGAGGGGTATATATAGCCTCCACACAAAATCCAACCGTTACACACAGTTTTCCAATCTCGGTGGGACCGAATCAACAAACTCGGTCGGACTGAAAATGTAAACCTAGTGACCGTTAGAGATTTTCGGTGGGACTGACATGCAACTCGGTGGAACCAATATGGTTAGGGTTTGGGCATAACGTAATCTCGGTGAGACCGATTACACAAATTCGGTGAGACCGAATTTGGTAATTAGCGAACCAGAGAGTTGGTCAGGCAAACTTGGTGGGACCGATTTGCTCTTTCGGTGAGACCGAGTGGAACTCAGTGAGACCGAAAAGTTACAAAGGGGAAACACTAAAT
This sequence comes from Triticum aestivum, assembly GCF_018294505.1. NCBI lineage: Eukaryota > Viridiplantae > Streptophyta > Magnoliopsida > Poales > Poaceae > Triticum > Triticum aestivum. The sequence continues at coordinate 298,456,464 of NC_057803.1, read as the reverse complement.
TTACATTGCAATCTCGGTGGGACCGATTCGCTCTTTCGGTGAGACCGAAAAGTTACGAAAGGGAAACAGAGAGTTTGCAATCCCATCTCGGTGAGACCGAGATCCTTATCGGTAGAACCGAATTGCTAGGGTTTGGCAGTGGCTAATGACAAGTGAAACTCGGTGGCGCCGGATAGGAAGAATCGGTAGGACCGAGTTTGGCTTAGGGTTTAGGTCATATGTGGATATGGGAAAGTAGTTGAGGGTTTTGGAGCATATCACTAAGCACATGAAGCAAGAGGCTCATTAAGCAACACCTCATCCCTCCTTGATAGTATTGGCTTTTCCTATGGACTCAATGTGATCTTGGATCACTAAAATATAAAATGAAAAGTCTTGAGCTTTTGAGCTTGAGCCAATCCTTTGTCCTTAGCATTTTGAGGGTTCCACTTTCACATCCATGCCATGCCAATCATTGAGCTTTCCTGAAATAATCATCTTGGAATAGCATTAGCTCAATGAGCTATATGTTGTTATGAATTACCAAAACCACCTAGGGATAGTTGCACTTTCTGTCCCCCTTTCTCCGATTTCTTCTGCGACATTATGCACACCTTGGGCTTTCGCCTCTTGGATTTTACTCCAAATGCGGTGGCGTGCATGGCTTTCTTCGCGCATCTTTGCGAAGGCTTTGCCGGGTGCAGCCCAACACGGTGCTCTTCCACCATTATTTCTTCCCTCGGATCTAGCCGGGAGGTGCCATCTCTGGTTGCGTCACCTGGATCCCAAGATCCAAGGGGGCGTACCCGGACGGTGTCGTGAAGGAGAGGTGGGAGGAATGGCGTGGCCAGTGGTGCTGGATTGAGGATGAAGACCCGCCGGAATTCTGCAAGGTCCGCCGAGTGCCGTCGGTCCGTGGCAGCGATTGGAGCGATGTCGACGCCGCTGACGGGAGGCTCACTGTTGCCACTACTAGGATTCTCCGGCTCACCCGGGCCGGACTCACCCTTGAGATGATCGAGGCAGACTTCATTCACCGTCGGATCGCCCCATTGCACAACAAGGGGAGGCCAGCTTGGCTCTTTACGAATCCGGCTGACATTATGCGACTCCGCCCCGGCCTCGATCACAACTTCACAGCGATGGCGCATGCCCACTTCTGCCAGCGGCCTTTCCAGCTTGATGTGGGTCGCGATGGCGAGGTCGAACGGACCGGCAAGGCCGTGAGGGCTGCCGCAAAGGTTGGCAAGGCCCTCAAGGGGCCGTTTTTCAAGCTGCCGGCGGGGTGGTCCCGTTGTGCAACAATTCACGTTGGTCCGAGATCATCGCCATGATGCCGGACTGTAATGCGCACGGCCCTGTCCCGAGCTGGAAGGAGCCGAAGGACGCGGATGTGCAGCAATTCTTTGACACCCTGATTGAGGTACATGTCAATGCTAACGCCGAGCGGTGGCTTGTCATGGACACCACCCAGGCAGAGCTGGACTACATCGCCACTAGGGCGAGGGAGGCGCAGCTCGCCATGGAGGCCGGCAGTGCCGGGGGCGTGGAGGACAAGGCCGCAACAACTACGGAGGAAGAGCAGCTTACCCGGTGGGCGGCGGCCACCGAGGAGGTCAGCAGCGCCGACACTGGAGCTCCGCTTGTCGAAGATGCGGCCGACGAGTCATCGGAGGAGGAGGATGTGGCGGCGGGCTCGACGCCAGCCAGGGGAAGAGGGCGAGTCCTGCGGCGGTCTGGCTCCGGTGATCCGGTCCGGCCCAGCAGGGCTACGCGGCCTCAATTGACCCTGGAGGGGTCCGGGCGTCACACGAGGGCCACGGCAGCGAAGAGGCTAACGAAGGCAGCTGAGAAGAAGAAGACAACAGTCCCTTCCTCATCTGGGCGCGCACAAACCCCGCCTTCTTCGCCTTCTCCGGCAGACGTCGACTCGGATGTCGACGCGGAGGTCACTTTTGATCTCGGTCCTCTCAGCCCGAAGAGGAAAAGAAAAGTGGTGGAAGAGGAGGAGATGGATGAGGAGTAAGTACTCCATTCCTTACTGCCATTTCCATTCCCCCAAATTAAGTCACCTCTCCTGATCTGTTTTTGCTTTGCAGGGATGCAGAGACGTTGGCCCAGAGGGTGAAGAGGGCGAAGGCCTCGGCGAGCAGTCAGCCCCCGGCTGGGGCTTCAAAGACGCCACTAGTGGTGTTGAGTAGCCCGGACAGCAGCCCCCGGCACAGCCCCCAGCGTAAGTTCATCACCCTCCTCTTATTCTACATGTGGTAGGCATTCGATGCTATGGTGTTGACCTTGTCGGGTTTGCAGGAGGGGAGCGGCAGCAGGAGGAGCCGCAGAGGGCTACCCCCAACACACCACCCCATCGACTACGCCGCCGCGAGGGGCGTCCCCGGCAAGGGCATCAAGCACGGATCCCACACCCATGGAGGAAGAGGGGAACTTGGGCGCTGGTGAATCTGCCATGATGCCAAATGCTGGCGGGGAGGGGACTTCTGCTTCACAGCCTGGCACTGGTGAGTCGCTTGTCCTCTGTCTGTGTTTTTCCCTTATTCTTTTTCTTGGCTTCAATGCTCCCATTACTACCCAGGCCCTCCTTCAATAGGTATGGAGGACGTGGATACTGTTGTTGGAAATATTGCTGAGGAGGCCGCGGCGGAGGCCGACAGGATTGCTGCCGAGGAGGCCGCCAGAGATGCTGACGAGGCCGTCGCTGATGAGGCCGCCAAGGATTCTGCCGAGGACACCACTGCGGGGGCCGCCAAGGCGACCGGCGAGGCTTCTACCGAGGGCGCCAGCGGTGGGCCTGCCGGGGAAGCCGGCAAGGCCACCGCCGAGGAAGAGGTGGTTGATGATCAGCCTCCTTCCTCCTCAACCTCGGGCCCCGGCAGATACCTGAAGGTGGGCGACGATCTTTTTGTCCATCTTCCAGGGGCGTCAAGTTCCCAAGCGCCCGCCGAAGGGGATGTCTTTGACGGCGAGGTGCTTGCCGCCACCGGGCTCGAGGTTGTCGATGAGCCGGGCGTTGGCGGCGATGGTTCTCCAGAAGAGCAGCTTTTCCGCGCTATGGGGGCCAACTTCCGAAAACTCCATGCGCTCTACCGTGTCCGTCTGGACAAGGTTAAGTCTAGGACGGCAACGGTGGACCAGGCGGAGGTGGATTTCAAGGCGCGCGTTGCTGAGACGCAGACCTGGATCCACCAGACTCGCGAGGAGCAGAGGGCCTTTCAGGAGGAATTGGCCAGGCGCAATGTCGAGCTCGCCATGAAGATGGCTGACATCGAGAAGGCCCAGGAAAAGGCGGCGAACTTGGCTGCCGCAGCCGAGGCCATCCGGAACCAGCATCAAGCCGCACTAGATTCCCAGGAAGAGGACCTCACCGTGCGTGAGGCGAAGCTTTCCACAGCGCTCCATGGCAAGGATGAGGAGCTCGAGGCCCTTGTCGCGCGGCGGACTCGCGAGCTGGAGCAGAGGCACAAGGAGGCGCTTGATGCCCAGGCTTTGGCCCATGCCGGCAAAGTAAGGGAGTTGGAGGTGGAGCGGGACGAGCTGAAGGAGCAGGCCCTCAAGCTGTCCAACGAGAAGAGCATGCTCAATAGCGCCTTGGTAGAGGCGCAAGGAGCGGTCATTACCAGGGCTGGGAGCTCTCTGAAGCGCAAAACTCCATCAGAGATCTCAAGCTGAAGCTGGAGAATCTCGAGAAGATGTTGTCGGAGAGCAGGGCTCGGGAGGAGACCTTGACCAGGAATCTGGAGGAGGAGAAGCAGCTGCGGGCGAACGAGGCCGCCTCCCACCAGGAATATGTGGCGGGCGAGAACAGATGGATCAGCCGTCTGGAGGACGTCGCCGGCAAGGTCACCTCGCAGTTGGCCACCATGGGGATGCCAAACGTGAGGTATGCCCCTGAGCGCAGCTGGACCGTCAATGCCAAGCTGACCCAGTTCTTCGAGGGCGTCCTTGGAGCCTTGGCTTATCTTCACTCCAGCAAAGCGGCCACGTTGGCGGGGGAAGCCCGGCGACTTTGCCGGGGGGTCATGACCAAGGTCCTCACCAAGATGGCGTACTGGAATCCCGACCTCGACTTCGGTGCCGCGATGGATAGCTTGCCGGATGGTACTGACCTCACGGTGCTCAATGAGCGCATCAAGCCCGTCATCAGCAGCATCGACGAAATCAAGAGGGTGGAAGGCCAGCACCGGGATTAGGCATCCCGTTCTTCACCGCCGCTGCAGGTTCATGACCAAGACAAATTTCATCTTTAGTTATAACCACAGCAATGATGTGATGTAATATAACTTTGCAGTACTTTTAATTTCATGCACGTTATTTCCCCGTTCAATTCCTCTTTGTATGCGCACCCTACGTCGATTGGGTAGGCTCGCTGGCGCGGAAGCCCCTAGCGGTGTTTTGGGGACGAATCCCCATGGGCCTGCTGGGTATGTGTGCTGCCGGACGAGCCATCTTTTTGTTCTGAATGCGGCCGCTCGAACTCTCGAGCTTGACTCGAGTCAAAATCGAGAGCCTTTTTGATCGCGGAAGGCTACTCTGCCATTCTCAACGCAGCCGCTTGAGCTGTTGAGCGGACTCGAAACAGGGAAAGGGCGTTGCCGATCGTGGGAGAGCCCCCTGGCATGCAGGTTTCTCATACGAAGGCGTGACATCTCCGAGGGGGAATAACCTCATATAAGAAGGATAGAACAAATAAGGGTTCAGTGCAACTTAGCTTCTGTTTGCAGTCGCTCGAGTGCCGATCTTCTGGCCTCCTTTCTTCTCGAAGGGCCACGAAGACGAAGGAGTGTTGGGCTAACTGCTAGAGCCAATTCTCACAACTGCATCCCCTACCTGGCGCGCCAAAGATGTCGGTGGGAACGACACCTATGGGATTACAAGAATCCCTACTGTGGTTAGCGGGGCGCGGGGTCGTGAGAAGAGCGGATCAAACAGATAGCACACTGTTCGTTTATCCAGGTTCGGGCCGCGAGGATGCGTAAAACCCTACTCCTGCTTTGGTGGATTGTATATCTGTGTTCTTGAGCTAGCTATGGGGCGTGAGGAGCTCCCAAAAGCCGAATCCTCCCTCTGGTCGCCTCGGGCCTCCTTTTATAGAAAAAGGGGTTGCCACAGTGGCACACAGGAGGTGGAAAGGGTATAGTGATGCGAGGTTATCCCTCGCATTACATGACAAGGCGCATTTAATGCGTCTTGCTTAGGTGTCCTTGCTTTATCGGGGACGGGGGAGAGACCTGTCTCGTCCGTCGCCACTCCTTCTTGTGTCGACACGCGCCCTGGCCAGCGACACCTGCGATGCCACGTAGGTAGGCAGACAGCTAAGGTGGCGCAGTGGTGGGTCTTCATGAAGATCTGCATGCCGCCAAGCAGGTGCCTGCCCAGCTGGTTGGGTCGGCAGCTGCATGCGAGCGGCAGTGGAGGTTTAGTCGGCATGGGCCTGGTGGTGGTCCTGCGGATGTCCTTGGCAAGGGCCTTGCCGGGGCCCCGGCAAGGGTTTTGCCGAGGCGCCTGCTTTCATCGCCGGCAAGGTGCTTGTCGGGGGCCTTGTGGTTTTCCTCGGCTGGGATCCCGCCAAGGGTTGTCGTCTCCTTAGTGCGTATCTGATCTTGAATGTCTTCACAAAGATCTGCATGCCGCCACAGGGATGTCTCCCGAATCCTTGCCCTTTGGGGGCAGTGGACTCAAGGGTGATTTGCTCCATAGGAGCGGGACGAGTCACCGCGGTAAGGGTCTTGCCGGGGCTGCTAGAACTGTCTCCCGGCAAGGACCTTGCCGGGGGAGTCCGCTTCGTCCCCTTTGCTCTTCGTGGTCTTGGCCTTGGCGTCGTTCTAGTTCTCTTGAGCTTCGGTCTTACCCTGGCTCACCTCCCTTGCCTTGCTTGGTGTGGTGGTATCCACGGCTCAGACTGCCCGTGCACAGTTATAGGGGTACAAAAAGGGTACCCCTCTTCTTGTACACCGACAATTTTGTCATGCGGAAATGATTTGGATAGGAAAGAGTGCCCAAAAATTTTGAGGGCAATCAAGAATATATAAATAGTACTTCCTTCACAAAGTGATGTTCTGAATAGAATAGGAAAATGAATATTTGAATTATTTTTGAACTAGGCAAGGATGTATTTTTACATATTTGATGAAGATATGACCCAAAGAATTTATGAGATTTTTTTGGGAATTTTTGGAATGACAGAAATATAGGTTGCTTCACAACCTAGGGCAAAAATGGACACATGGACATGACACATAGGCAAAACTGATGAGGTGGCGCCTAGTCATAGCAATCCACCACAATTTACAAGGTTATGACCAGCTATATTGGTCGTCATCATCTAGAAATAAGGCAGCGGACCATTGTTGTCTGCTTTATGACCATTTCGTGTAAGGAAATTACGACCTTTCTGAGCAAAATGGTCTATATAGTTTAGGGTTTGGAGCCCCCCGAACAGTTTTTGACCAATTGGTCTCCAATGGTCATAGATTTATAACCAATTCTTCTAGGGTCACCGACAGAAGGTCACAAGTTAACATATTTCTTGTAGTGGTTAAGCATGCTTGGTTAGGTTAACTGTGTGATCTTCTATTAGGAGTATGTTATATCATGCAATGTGGTGCTTAGTTAATGTTTGGTCCATTTGTTGTGGTGTTTAGTTAACTGCTCGGTTCAATTCTATGATATGATGTTCAATTATTGTGGGTACAATTTTGTATTGTTCTGCATGTGAGGAATAAATCGAATTTGGATGTACTAAATACATGAGAAACATATACAATTGCTATATTCTCCTAGTTCTTAATCATGCTTGGTTTGGATAAATGGATTTTCCATGTGGCTGGAATTAATCTGTCGAATTTTCAATGTGTTTATTTTTCATCAACATATTTCTACTGATAGCATACGAACCCTCACTTATCCTGATCAATAACTACCATATATGCATTGCAGGGAAACAATGGGAAGCACTGAGGTTTACAATCGAGTTTGCACATGCATGGTCCTTTGTCTAATAGCACATTATTGAGCAATTATATGAACCATTTTAATATTTAGGTTTTAACAATTTGGTCTTGCACATGTAGGTCCTTCTGTCAAAGGTTTTGACCCACTTTTCGACCCTTTTTGCATATGAGGAAATGAGTTGTCCATGAATATCAGTCAAGTCAAGAAACTCAGAAAGATTGTTATGATAAAGAAACTAGCGACAAAAAACAACAAGATCTTTGTCTTCACAATGAAGAAGACATCGGTGCACTACAGGATGGTACTAACTATTATACCTTGTATTTTTTATTCCTTTGCACCATTTCAAATTTAGATAAGATGTTTATGCATATCCTTGTTTTTAGGCCTTTCCAAAGTAGTTCATTGATGATTACCTCTCAAACCACCTGTATGGCCAGGAGGCGAGGAAGGTATTCATCCAACACCCATTGGACAATATTGAAGTCTTCCTCAAGAGGACAAAGGATGGACGGTCAATCATATACATGAACTGGCCTAAACTTGCAAGGACCTTCAACATCAATGAAGCCTCAATATTTGCCTTTCGCTTCAGCAGTTTTCCAGATGAGATTCATTTGTATATCTACCACCTACGACGCTAATTTCCAAAGGTTATAGATGTTGCATGTGAAACTTGGTGCTGGTGAAGTTGTGTAATGGGGTAGCTAGCTATGTGCATATATGGTGTAACTGAGTGCTGAAGCTATATGATGTTGTACTCTGATGTATTTGAATTATGAAATCCTGGTTCTGTAATATAAAAATGAAATATATTGTGTGCTTAATATGAAATGTGAATTTGATTAATAAATGGATTATTAATAATAGGCCAATTAGCCTGCTTTATTGGGTTTTACTATTGCAACCGGTTTTTGAGAAAACACCGTCGGTGATGACCTCGGACAACCCACATAGTTTCTAGGAAGAAAATGTTTTGGATCAATGAACAATCACATACAACTTCATCTTGAAAACTATTTGCGTTAGGCCACCTTGCGCAAATGTTTTCCACATAAAAAGTGTGTGTGATGGCCATCGTATGCCACACAGTTTGCTCCTACGCACCGTGTGTAATGCATTCAATAACACAAACGATAAAAATGTTAATATCATCTGCAGTGGCAACACTATCACAGACGATTTGATGGGGAAAACTATGTGCGATGTACGTGCGAACGGAAACGTTGTCTGGGATTAATCATGTGGGATGTACATACGAATGGAAACGTTCTTCTTTGATTGAACCGTGTGGGATGTACATGCAAACGGAAATGTATTCCTTGGATTGACTGTGTGGGATGTACATATGAAGGGAAACATTTTTGTGGGATTCACTGTGTGGGATGTACTTACGAACGGAAATGATTGGGCCTGTATAATTGTATGTGATGGCTAGCATGATTGCACACGAGCTCATTTTGAACAGCGTGTGTGACCGGAGGGCCTATCCCCGACGGTTTCTGGGTCGTGTGGGAAGGACCCCCTATCGCCCAAAGTAGCAAGGCGACGGTTTAAAAGGTCGTCGCGGAAAGGGGTTAAAACCTGTTTGTCTAGTAGCTTGCTGTACCAATGAACGGAGAGTATTTCAGGGCATCTTGTAATAACAAGAGCAACCGGGGATGAATGTATGAATGGCAAGTGTATGTAGTTATCCATAAGGATATATCTATGGTAGGGAATTGCAAAGGCGGTGCCACAAGGGTCTACGGAAAACGTCGACAAGTATCTTCGGAATCTTCTGCTGAAGCAGGTGATCATCTGGAATGAAGGGGCTCTCTGGGAGGAAGTAGTTACAAGAACCTAGAGTTAGAGTTAGTGAAATCTTTGACCCGAAAAGAAGAGAGATCAGAATCCCAGAGTAAAAGCGAGGAATAAAAGATCCCAATACCACCCATTTGTGATGTGGGCCCGTAAGCCACACAACAATGATAGTAACTTAGTTTTTCAAAGACTAGACTCAAGTTCGGCCAAGGAGTTGGAAAGGGGCTTCCTACAGGCAGTCGGCTCTGATACCAACTTGTGACGCCCTGACTAAACCATGTGCTAATCTTACACGCAAATGCACACGATCAAGATCAGAGACTCACGGGAAGATATCACAACACAATTCTAGACACAAATTGAAGTCATACAATCTTTATATCACAAGCCAGGGGCCTCAAGCGCTCAAATACATAAGCTCTAATACAAACGAGTCAGGGGAAGCAACAATATGTGAGTACAGACATAAGGTAAACGAGTCTACCTTAAGAAGGCTATCACAAACAATAACATTGATCGAAAAGGCAATGCCTCTTGCCTGGGAGCCTCCTAACTACTGCTGGTCATCGGCGGTCTCCATGTAGTAGTAGGCTTTGTCGGGGTAATAGTAGTCGTCGGTGGTGGCATCTGGCTCCTGGGATCAGTCATCTTATCATAGCAAACGTGTATAGGGGAACAGGGGTAGCAAAGAAACAGTGAGTACTCATCAACAGTACTCGCAAGACTTACATCAGAACTATGCTAAGTATGCATCAGTATCAAAGGAATGGAGCTATAACTTTGGAATGAACTGTAGAAACTAGTTGACCCGTTGCACCAAATGGCGCAGAAATTTTGTCGATGAAAATAGTTTCATTTTGCTAGGACATATTCGATATTGGTAATAGAAAGCCTATGTGTTAAGTCATGTTATATTGAAAATATGTTTATCACGATGAGAAATTTGAGTTAAAAAAATTCATATTTCTATAACATGCATAGACGAGCTAAGGAAGCATTATTTTTAGTTAAAAATATGGTTATCGCGATGAGAAATCTGAGTTTGGGAAAAAACATGTTTGTATAATATCTATAGACCAGTTAAGGATGTATTTTTTTAGCAGTGTTTGAAATAAATTTTTATTTACCATGTGCACAAAAAAACAGCTATGTTGTGCATATGGAGGCATAGGTATGTGAAAGATACATATGCTACCTAGCCCGGCCTAGGAACAATTCTTTGTTTGGCCGTTCGGAGTCACGCCTACATACATAGTGACTACTTATCCCCTTTTCTTCCTAGGTTCCTCATTTGGGCGAGAGAAGCATACTCAACTGTTGAGATTTCTCCTTTCTTATTATTTCTGATTTCTCCTTTCTTATTATTTCTGATTTCTCTGCATGCATGGTTACACAAATGGCCCATTACACCAAACAGCACAATGTCAATTTCAAACACAAAGTGTTTTCAAAATTAAATTAGGTTTTAGCATGGAGGAACATTCCAGACCTGTAACAGCGGATGCAACCACTTTACCAATTCAAACTCTTTAGCAACCATTTATGATTATGATGTCTAAAGTGCTAGATGCAATTTCACTACACATAAGAATTTTCAAGCTCGGTTAAAAAGGTATGTTCATGCATACGAACCATAACTAAACAACGTGAATGTAAATATATATGACTGAGTCATACTTCCTAATACAAAAGCAAGCAACGGATGGTAATAGGTAGGCCTGTTGTAGAGAGATTGTGGTAAATTACAGTTCATTATTACACGCAAAATGTTTTTGCGTCGGAGCACAACACTCATATATCTTTGTCTTCATATCCTTTCCTTCTCAGAGCTGGAGTGTGATGCCCTGCTCCTATTCATGCCTCTTGACCTACAATTTTTGAACAATCTAAATTAGTTATTCATTCAATGGGAAATATGAAGTGGGGATTACTTTGCCAATATCGTTAGCAAGTTTACGAGGGAAAAGAAAGAATGTAACTTCCAAAAGCAAAGGTAAGAATGAAGTACATAGTAGTGTAGAAAGTCGGAACATGAGCTGAGACATGTTTCAGAAAAATGGTCGAGGTTCCCTGATCCTTTTAACATGAGCTGCGATTATTTTGTTAGGGACTCATGGATGTATATAACTTTCACAAGCCAAATCCCCTGTGTGACAACCTACCTTTGATCACAAAGCTATATAATCTATATAATGGAGAAAAATGGAGCTTTCGATAACCTGCATACCTATTTCAAGCAAAGCTAGGAATGAAGTACACAGTATTGTAACCGGGAAAGTAGGAAAATCAAATCATACACTCCGAAACATATTGCAGAAAGAGAAGCGTGAAGCACACTTTCTTGAAATTTGAACAAAAGAGAACATTCATTTTTGTTGAACCTGCTATTTATCTATGGGGAAGCATGGATAAGTAAAGATAGGAATTTATAAAATGTATGCAAATTCACATATATTTTTCTAACATCCCATGGAAATGTCTATCAGGACGGTGTATTTCGAAAAAGCAAGTCAGGCAGCTAATAGTTTGGATAAAACCTCTATAGATAGTAGAAAACAACTTCCAACGATTCAACTGTACATACTAAAAAGTTCGCCAGGAAATGAGAAGAGCCAGGAAAATACACTAAGTTACAGAAGAAGCACCTGAAATATAATAGTGGCAGTTAGTTTGGCAAGAAACCTGCATATATTCGAGTGCAATTCACATCCTCTAGGCCATCGTTCTCACGCATTTTTTCCTAGTAAGTAGAAAGCATATACAGAGTATAAAAAGGGGGTACTGATCACACAACAAGTAGTAGTTAACCGCAAAAAACAAAAACAAATAGTAGTTTCAGAGCTTTAGAAGGCTGTCCGGTTTTGCACAGTATGCTTTCACCTATGCAGAACTGGACGTTGTACTACTTATTTCGGAGTCAAGACATATTTCAATCTCTAAAAGAAACCTGACACGAATCATCTGCTACTCTAGAAATTTGATTTATCACGGCTAACCAACATGGAACGATCATCTGACTTTCTGGTTATACTAACGTGTAAATGTTTGGCAGGTGTAGACTATATTGTCAACCATAAAGTATTATTTGCAAAAGCAAGGAAGGTTGCTGTAGCTAGATAAATGACTCTTTTCAAGTTGACTTCCAAATTTTTATTAGAAAGTGGATGCCTACTAATAGCGCATCTCGGGGAATCACAATGAGAATGAAAGGCCTGTAGAAATGCAAAACGGCAAGATAAAATTCAGACATTGGCATAGAGAGAAACTAATAGGAAAACATGCACCATCAACCACTCACCATAAGGTTAGCAGCTGGACAATAGCTGACCTGCAGTAGATGGTTACCAAGTAATGAATAGAAGGCAAATCACCACAAAAATAACCACGAGAGTACCAAACTATCTGCAAACATGAAGGCCCTTGCTTGGATTACACAGGATGAGTACGCCATGATAATCCAAAGAACAAAAAGATGGATTTAAATTTATAGAGCAATGCTAGGAAGATATTGTCTTGAAGAACAGAAAGTAAGAAAACAATAATGCAAGCAACGAACCTGCAAAAATATCCTCCAAGTTTGGCATGAAAATCCATCGAATATATCCTTGACCGCATATTTGTCTCTGTCGAGGTACTCTACAGGAAGGTTCTCAAAAAACCAAAGTAAAGTTGTTTTTCCATTTTTGAGAGTTTGATAGCAAACCAGCAATGCATAAAAAGGGATTAGAATTGATAGAAAAGAAATCTCTGCTACTTTATAGTCAAAGAACATGGTTCCATCGACAAAAATACAAAAACATTGAAATTTGAGAGTGTAAGGAACCTGTAGTGATATACTGAGCCATAAACTACTTTGCAATGATATACTGAACCATAAACCTGAAGCTCTACTTTGATGCCAATAAATTTATAACTGGGAAAGAAGGAAAATGAAATCATATACTCTTAGAAATTTTGCAGAAACAGAAGCATGAAACATCTTTACTTAAGAATAATCTTATGGTCTAATATCTTTAGAAATAGCTGAATCTTATTTATTCTAAGACGGTTACTACAGGTATCAAATCACTCCAGCTATTAGTACGTATGAAACTTCTCTTTAGTGTTTCCATGCTGCCTGTCTGCACACTTCAATTATTTTTTGCAACAAACCAGACTAAGAAAGCATTAGTGTGTTGCATCTTACTCAAGTTACCAGAAGATGAGAGAATGCTTGCCGATAAAAAGGGGAGCAATGATATAATAATCTTTAAACATCCAAGGAAGTAATGTGTAATCCACCCATCAAGAAAAACAGAGGCCATGGAAAGTCTCACCTCAGCATTCCAAGACCTGACTTGCCCTCTAGATACAGATCACGAGAGTAACCAGAGACAATCAATTTTACACTCGTTGATTACAAATCTGAACTTCTAGCTAGCATGCACCTGAAGAGCCAGACATGGCAACGATGAGCATCAATATATACGCATATATATTCCCTAAATCCAGGGGCAGTAAAAATGAGAACACTCATTCCGTTACCCATTTCTAACCTTTACACTATCCCTCTTACAAAGAAAGGAGGCTAGCTAAATGATATCATACTCTTTGATGAGAGTGATATTAATTAAACAAACTACTAATGCCAGGTTGCTTGATTAGTTGAAGGTACACTTCATACAACCACATAAAGAATAGCAGGCATGTATGAGACTCCTCCTCTTTGCTGGTTACGATTAACCAAATATACCAAGCCAGTTGCAGCACGAGGATGTCAGCAAACTTGACACAACTGCGGTACATCAAAAGAGGTTATAAATTACCATTAGAGCCATTGGAAGAAGATCACTTTTGAATATGAGGAACGTGGTCTTCGATGTCAGATCTGCACACGCCAAGTTTAAAAATCCAAAAATTAGCAAAGTAAAATATGAGTGAGGAAGGAAGTGAGGGAGAGAAAGAGTGGAGCACCTAGTTCGCCGCTGACCTGCATCGCTCGAGTCGCCTCCAACAAGCACGTGTTGTCCTCCAGATGCACGAGGCAGCCATTGGAGGAGAGATGAGCTCCTGCTTCCTCTCACCTTCCCACCGCCTATTCACCTCGAGCTCCTTGCCCGGTGGGGGGTGGAGGCAGAGGTGGCACCTCATGGTGCAGAGGAGGCGACGATGCGGTGGCGCGACAATTCGACCTGCCTGCCGCTGGCAGGTGCGCATGTATGTGACTCCTCCTCTTTGCTGGTTACGATTAACCAAATATACCAAGCCAGTTGCAGCACGAGGATGTCAGCAAACTTGACACAACTGCGGTACATCAAAAGAGGTTATAAATTACCATTAGAGCCATTGGAAGAAGATCACTTTTGAATATGAGGAACGTGGTCTTCTATGTCAGATCTGCACACGCCAAGTTTAAAAATCCAAAAATTAGCAGGGTAAAATATGAGTGAGGAAGGAAGTGAGGGAGAGAAAGAGTGGAGCACCTAGTTCGCCGCTGACCTGCATCGCTCGAGTCGCCTCCAACAAGCACGTGTTGTCCTCCAGATGCACGAGGCAGCCATTGGAGGAGAGATGAGCTCCTGCTTCCTCTCACCTTCCCACCGCCTATTCACCTTGAGCTCCTTGCCCGGTGGGGGGTGGAGGCAGAGGTGGCACCTCATGGTGCAGAGGAGGCGACGACGCGGTGGCGCGACAATTCGACCTGCCTGCCGCTGGCAGGTGCGCGAGGCCTCAACCTGCCCCTTCCCACCCGCTAGGATCGCTCACCTAGCTCATTCCCCGCTGTTGCTTGCCTTCCTCACCGGCTTCCTCCTTCCCGTACATCCCCACCCCTCCCCTACATCCCCATCCGCACCGCGAAGACACCGCCGTCGCTGCTCTCCCATGACGATGACCTAGGCAAGCTGAGGAGAATGCCGGCGGTGGATCGACGACAACGTGATAGAGGAGAGGAGGAGGCGAGTGGAGAGAAGGCCGGCGGCTGCGGTGAGAGGATGAGGGGGAGAGGGAGGGGCGCGGCGGCTCGTGGGGATAGAGGGGATGGACAAAGGGCGCCAACCTCCAAGTCGCGTCCAGGTCGGGACCGTCCTCTCCAGCGCCGGCCGATGACCCTCTCTCCTGTCAGCCGCCGCACCTCCCTTTCCTCTTTCCTCTCTCTTTCTCCCTCCTCTCCTTCCTTCTCTCTCTCCCCCTCATTTTGTCTCTCAGCTAGGGTTCGTGCGCGAGGAGGGGCGCAGGCCGACGCCTCGCCGGTGTAGGCCGACGCTGGCCGGTCACCCTCTCCCGTCCGCTGCCGGACCTCCCTCTCCTCTCCTCTCCCCTTTCTCTCCCTCTCATCTTCCTATCTCTCTCTCCTAGGTTTCATGCAGGATGAGGGGACCGGAGTGTGCACGGCGTGCGGGACGAGAGGATTGGGTTGCGTTGGGTGCGGGCGCGGCGCGCGGATGGGACAAATTCTCTCTCACCCGGGCGCCGCTTACCCACCCAATACAGACACGAGACGAGTCCACCAGTCATTCGGGAAGAAAAATAAACTGTAGGGTGAAAATAATTTAACTGCAAGTGAAGATTCAACGGCTTAGACACGTCAGAAAGGCAGATCAGACGGCCGACGAAGCTTGCTGGTTACGATTAACCAAATATACCAAGCCAGTTGCAGCACGAGGATGTCAGCAAACTTGACACAATTGCGGTACATCAAAAGAGGTTATAAATTACCATTAGAGCCATTGGAACAAGATCACTTTTGAATATGAGGAACGTGGTCTTCTATGTCAGATCTGCACATGCCAAGTTTAAAAATCCAAAAATTAGCAAAGTAAAATATGAGTGAGGAAGGAAGTGTGGGAGAGAAAGAGTGGAGCACCTAGTTCGCCGCTGACCTGCATCGCTCGAGTCGCCTCCAACAAGCACGTGTTGTCCTCCAGATGCACGAGGCAGCCATTGGAGGAGAGATGAGCTCCTGCTTCCTCTCACCTTCTCACCGCCTATTCACCTCGAGCTCCTTGCCCGGTGGGGGGTGGAGGCAGAGGTGGCACCTCATGGTGCAGAGGAGGCGACGACGCGGTGGCGCGACAATTCGACATGCCTGCCGCTGGCAGGTGCGCGAGGCCTCAACCTGCCCCTTCCCAGCCGCTAGGATTGCTCACCTAGCTCATTCCCCGTTGTTGCTTGCCGTCCTCACCGGCTTCCTCCTTCCCGTACATCCCCACCCCTCCCCTACATCCCCATCCGCACCGCGAAGACACCGTCGTCGCTGCTCTCCCATGACGATGACCTAGGCAAGCTGAGGAGAATGTCGGCGGTGGATCAACGACAACGTGATAGAGGAGAGGAGGAGGCGAGTGGAGAGAAGGCCGGCGGCTGCGGTGAGAGGATGGGGGGGAGAGGGAGGGGCGCGGCGGCTCGTGGGGATAGAGGGGATGGACAAAGGGCGCCAACCTCCAAGTCGCGTCCAGGTCGGGACCGTCCTCTCCGGCGCCGGCCGATGACCCTCTCTCCTGTTAGCCGCCGCACCTCCCTTTCCTCTTTCCTCTCTCTTTCTCCCTCCTCTCCTTCCTTCTCTCTCTCCCCCTCATTTTGTCTCTCAGCTAGGGTTCATGCGCGAGGAGGTCCGGCAGTTGGCCGGTCACCCTCTCCCGTCCGCTGTCCGACCTCCCTCTCCTCTCCTCTCCCCTTTCTCTCCCTCTCATCTTCCTATCTCTCTCTCCTAGGTTTCATGCAGGATGAGGGGATCGGAGTGTGCACAGCGTGCGGGACGAGAGGATTGGGTTGCGTTAGGTGCGGGCGCGGCGCGCGGATGGGACAAATTCTCTCTCACCCGGGCGCCGCTTACCCAGCCAATACAGACACGAGACGAGCCCACCAGTCATTGGGAAGAAAAATAAACTGTAGGGTGAAAATAATTTAACTGCAAGTGAAGATCCAACGGCTCAGGCGCGTCAGAAAGGCAGATCGGACGGCCGACGAAGCTCCAATCGGGGAAGCCTTGTGGAGGTGAGTTGGCTAGCCTCTTTATAGTTTTAAATGCCATAGGAGAAGGGAAAGTCCTAGCCTATCGAAGACTAGCATCTTGAAGCATCTTACATCATAAGAAGAGTGTAGATTAGCATATACTCCCTCTCTTCTATAATGTAGTGCATGTAGTTTCTATAAGTCAAACCTCATCAACTTAGACCAATTTGTGAAGAAAAACATTTACGTCTAGAATGACAAACATATATCATTAGTTTCATTGTAAGACATAGTTTCATATTATATATATATTTGATATTGTAGATAAAAAAATTCTCTATAACTTGGTCAAAGTTTACAAAGTTTGACTTTTCAAAAAATCTATGCGCACTACATTATGGAGAGGAGGGAGTATAATGTATCAAAAAATTTGTAGTAACACCCAGAGATCCTTCCTCGAGTCCCTGCGAGAAAGCAATCCCGGAGCCATCATATCCATTTCCTGCCTTCAACATCCAGTTCTGGTTGTATAGATCGGGAAAAAACTTCGAGCGTCCGTTACCGTGGACACGGCTATTCGAATAGATTAACTTTCCTGCAGGGGTGCACAAACTTACCCAACACGCTCGATTAACTCCAGCCAAACACACTTTCCTGGGTCATGCCCAGCCTCGGCTGATCAACACGTCATAGTCCTACCTAGGTTCAACAAAGAGGCCAACACGTCGGTTTACATCCTAAATCCGAAGGGGTCATGGGCCAATCGTCCTTTGCAATCCTATCCTACACATTGCGAACGTGGCCTGGAGTAGACCCACCCCCTTATAGAAGCATAGGTGCATGTCGCTAAACCGCTGACGTCTGTGAGCTCTCGGAAGAATCGCACAACACAAAGTGCCCATACTTATTCCTGCATGGTGGTTAGTGCGAAAAGGCGAGAGGCCTACTCGAATCACATATCCAAACCCATTAGTGTCTTGGGAGCACGTGCAAACGATCAATGTCCATGATTTCTTGTCCCTTCACTTGGTCTCACAGACTAACGACAAGGGCTAAGAATGCCCGGCCGTGCCACGTAATTAACTTGCAGGTATCCTCTAGATCAACCCAACTCTAGAACTCTCATGGGTACCCTCACGGTCAACCCGACTCAAAGGAGACTATCGGGAACTCAGGTCCACCCTTTACCGGGGTGGTATCGCCTGTCCCTCCAGTCCTTCAGAAACAGTAACTCTCGCAGGTACCCCTCGGGGCCGAACCATCTTTAACATGGTTCTAGGGGTAAATTCAAAGCGACCGTGTGCCCATAACACCAAGGGGAAATCCGAGGAATCACCCTCGATGGATTCCACTTGATGTAACCGTCAAGGTGAAATTGGATGAATCACCCTCGAGGGTTCACACTTGAGGTGTTTGCATGACAGAGTCATTATTGGGAGTTGTGAAGGAGGAATACCCTTCGTAGACTATGACCGATTATTTACACTAAAGAGATCTCATTAGAAGTGTTGTACGAGGTATTGAAGGAAATATGCCCTAGAGGCAATAATAAAGTTATTATTTATATTTTCCTTATATCATGATAAATGTTTATTATTAATGCTAGAATTTTATTAACCGGAAACTTAGGACATGTGTGAATACATAGACAAACAGAGTGTCCCTAGTATGCCTCTACTTGACTAGCTCGTTAATCAAAGATGGTTAAGTTTCCTGACCATAGACATGTGTTATCATTTGATGAATGGGTTCACATCATTAAAGAATGATGTGATGGACAAGACCCATCCATTAGCTTAGCATTATGATCGTTTAGTTTTATTGGTATTGCTTTCTTCATGACTTATACATATTCCTCTAACTATGAGATTATGCAACTCCCGAATACCAGAGGAACACTTAGTGTGCTATCAAACGTCACAACCTAACCGGGTGATTATAAACATGCTCTACATGTGTCTCCGATGGTGTTTGTTGAGTTGGCATAGATCGAGATTAGGATTTGTCACTCAGTGTATCGGAGAGGTATCTCTGGGCCATCTCGGTAATGCACATCACTTTAAGCCTTGCAAGCAATGTGACTAATAAGTTAGTTATGGGATGATGCATTACGGAACGAGTAAAGAGACTTGCGGTAACGATATTGAACTAGGTATGAGGATACCGACGATCAAATCTCAGGCAAGTAACAAACCGATGACAAAGGGAATGACATATGTTGTTTTGCAGTTTGACCGATAAAGATCTTTGTAGAATATGTAGGAGCCAATATGAGCATCCAGGTTCCGCTCTTAGTTATTGACTGGGGATGTGTCTCGGTCATGTCTACATAGCTCTCGAACCCGTAGGGTCCGCACGATTAAACGTTCGATGACTATTTGTATTATGAGTTATCTGATTTGATGACCGAAGTTTGTTCGGAATCCCGGATGAGATCACGGACATGACGAGGAGTCTTGAAATGGTAGAGAGGTAAAGAATGATATATTGGACGAAGGTATTCGGACATCGGAAAGGTTTCGTGACATTTCGGATATTTCTTAGGGAACCGAGGGGTTACCGGAACCCCCCGGGGAAGTTATGGGCCCCAATGGGCCATAAGGAAGTAGGAGAGGGAAGGCCACAAGGTGCCCCCCCCAATGGCAGTTCGAATTGGACTAGGGGGAGGGGGCATGGCCCCCTTCCTTTCCCTCTCCCTCTCCTTCCCTCCATCCCCTTCTTGGAACAGGAAAGGGGGCGAATCCTACTAGGAATGGAGTCCTAGTAGGACTCCCCCATGGCGCGCCCCCCTTGGCCAGCCACCACCTCCTCCCCCCCTTTATATACGGAGGCGGCGGGCACCCCAAAGGAACAACAAACAATCTCTTAGCCGTGTGTGGTGCCCCCCTCACAGTTCAACACCTCGCTCATATTGTCGTAGTGCTTAGGTGAAGCCCTGCGCTGGTAACTTCATCATCATCGTCGCCACGCCGTCGTGCTGACGGAACTCTCCCTCGTCCTCAACTGGATCAAGAGCTCGAGGGACGTCATCTTGCTGAATGTGTGCTGAACACAAAGGTGCCATACGTTCGGTGCTTGGATTGTGAAGACGTTCGACTACATCAACCGTGTTGCTAAACACTTCCGCTTTCGGTCTACGAGGGTGCGTGGACACACTCTCCCCTCTTGTTGCTATGCATCTCTTAGTTAGTTCTTGCATGATCATAGGAATTGTTTTGAATTACTACGTTCCCCAATAGTGGTAACAGAGCCAAGTTTATGCATAGATGATATATGCATGAGTAGAACACAAAGAGTTGTGGGCGATAATAGTCATACTGCTTACCACCAACATCTTACTTAGATTCGGCGGTATTGTTGGATGAAGCAGCCCGGACCAACATTACATGACCGCATTCATGAGACTGGTTCTACCGATGTGCTTCTCACACAGGTGGCTGGTGGGTTTCTGTTTCTCCAACTTTAGTTGAATCGAGTTTGACTACGGTCGGTCCTTGTTGAAGGTTAAAACAGCCCACTTGACAAAAGATCATTGTGGTTTTGATGCGTAGGTAAGAACGGTTCTTTGTAGAAGCCCGTAGCAGCCACGTAAAACTTGCAACAACAAAGTAGAGGACGTCTAACTTGTCTTTGCACGGCATGTTGTGATGTGATATGGTCAATACGTGATGAGATATAATTTGTTGTAGGAGATGATCATGTTTTGTAGAAGTTATCGGCAACTGGCAGGAGCCTTATGGCTGTCGCTTTATTGTATGAAATGCAATCTCTATGTAATTGCTTTACTTTATCACTAAGCGGTAGCGATAGTCGTAGAAGAAATAGTTGGCGTGTAACGCCCCGAGACCGATGCGCCAGGTGTCTTTCGGTTATTCGGTGTTGTTGCCTTGTCAATTGTTTACGTGTTGCATCTTGCCATGTCATCGCGTGCATTGCATCAACATGTTTTCATAACTTGCATCTGTCCGGGTCTCACCGTTCCTTCCGTTGTCAATTCGGTGCCCAGACACTCTTGCACACGCACGCGGCACGTCCGAAATAGTATTTTATAAGTGGTCGGAGAATGTTCTTGGAATGGGTTGAAAGTTGGCATGCGGTGTTGTTATGTTGTCAGTAGGCCTCCTGCCAAGTTTCATCGCATTCGGAGTCCATTTGACGCCCCAACGGATAACTATAGTGGCATTATAGTCGGTCTAACGTCGGACGTTTTCGGTCTCCGGAAACGGTTGCCGGGTTGCATTCCCCCTCTCTCTTCACAGTCCAACCACACACTTGACCTCGTTCACCTAACCCCTCTTTGCACAATGCATCGACCCGTCCGAAACTTCCCCGAACCCGACTCACTCAGTTGTCACCGATGGGTCCGGATCATCCCCAAACATCTTTAAACCATCTCCATTTTGTTAATTGGGCTCCCTAACCTATCTATCTGAGACTGTCCGATTTTGATCGAAGGGTCCAAACCTAATCCTTGTCCGTACATATAAACCAACCCCTACCCAAATCAGACAAATCCCTAATTTCTAGGGATCCTCCTCCCCGCCGCCGGTCTCTGGTTCCCCTCGGGATCCATCCCGAGCCAACCAGCAACCCCGACCTCTTCCTCTCAGATCGACCCCGCGCTCGATCCCCTACCTTGCCTCGATTTGGAGCCGGTCCATCTCCCCTAGAGACCCCGCTGCCTCCAGTGAACGTCGTTGGTGACCACCTTCAGCAAGACCCCCGCGCCCTTGTCTCTCCCTTCTTCTTCCTTCCCTCCTCCTTCTCTCACATGCTCTCTCTATTCGTGCAACAGCGAGCCACCGAGGAGTTTGTGCCGGCCATCCTAGCCTCTCGCGCCCGGAGGTCATCGTCCTTGAGCTCCTCAACCCGTTCTCGCCTACCTCGTCGCCGGACCCAAGCCATGGCTGCCGCCAAGTTCATCGGGACATTGCTGCTTCCCACCGCCCGGACCCGGCCTAGAGTCGGCGCCCTCGGCCATTTCCCCGCCGTCTCTGGCAACCACAAGAACCTCCTCGTCCCCGCCACTGCCTCGCTGGACGGCTCGTGCCGTCCAATGCCATCGTCGTTTGCCTCCTTAGTCGCCACCTTCGCTGCCATCCGTGAAACCCGATGATGCCAACCACCAAGACCCACAGAAGCCATCTCTAGTGACTGGCCAACGAGCCCCGTTGCCGGTGATAACCTCCATCACGCTCCTGCCATCTCTTTGCGGTCTCTCTCCTGTCCATCTCATCCTCTCTCTGAATCCTCTCTTTTTCTTCGATAGGAGCTGTCACCGTCGCAGCAGTTCGTCCTCCTGCAACACGCCGCCCCTTGCGGCATGCTCGCGTGCGCCCCACCACGGCCTCCCTAGCAGGATTCCGCATCCTCGCCGGTCCCCTGCAACCACAACAACAGTAGTTGTTCTCTCCCGTCGCCGGCGAGTCCCCGTGCGCCCACTTCAGGTTGTGTCCTGGCCGCGGTGCCCACATGCTTTATTTTCTGTCCATCTCCCTTTGCATCACAAACACAGAGCTAGCTCAGTGGCTAGCGCAGCCTCTATCCATTCGAGGTGTCCGGGGTTTGAATCCCAGCAGCCCCCATTTTGCTTTGTTTTCCTGTTTTTTTGCACACCCATGTTTGCTTCGGGCTAGATTTGCTGTTGGGCTTGCACAGTGCGTTGCATTCGGCCTGGCTATATTTTTTCCCTGCTGACGAATTTCCTAATATCCAGTGCATGCATAATTACATGAATTTGCCACTGTTTTGCATTGTTAATAACAATTTAACCATGCATCGTCTTAAAATGATTTAAACATGTAAAATGCTTAGAATTTCATGTAGTTTCACAATATTCAACTTCCATTCATGTTTAAAATGTTTAAAATGATGTTTGCAAATAATTTTCATATTGTCATGCTAAAATGTTTTATTTCATAACTAAATAACCGTAGCTCCAAACTTAATAACTTTATATGTAAATGGGGTAGAAAAATGCCTAGTTTAACATGGTGCACTCATCTTGCATGTCTAACAACTCTAAAATATGGTTTAGGGCAAAACAGTACCAAATCCATAAATTGCATATGGGGATTTTTCCGGACTTGTTGCTTGTTGTTCCGGCCTCATTTAAACTTGCCTAGATGGGTAGTTTTCATATGCTTCACATCTTGCCAGGTTTAATAACATTTAATATTGTTGGGTACATAAACGAGGGCGAACTAAATGTTTGATGTGGTGTTTCGTTAATATGCAACTCGTTGCATATTGAGCTCCACTTAACTTGTAGTTTTGTTTGTGCACTTTGTCATGCCATGCCTTTTTAAACCGGACATGCATCATACTTGGTTGTGCATCATGCCATGTTTATGTGATGGTTGTTTACTATGTTGCTTGCTTCTTTCCAGGTTGCTTCTCTCGTTAGCTTCGGTTTCATTCCGGAGTTGTGAGGATCCGTTCAACTACGTCCGTTTGTCTTCTTCATTGGCTTGTTCTTCTTCTTTGCGGGATTTCAGGCAAGATGACCATACCCTCGAAATCACTTATATCTTTGCTTGCTAGTTGTTCGCTCTATCGCTATGTCGCGCTACCTAGCACTTGTTATATCATGCCTCTCATATTGCCATGTCAAGCCTCTAACCCTCCCTCCTAGCAAACCATTGTTTGGCTAAGTTACCGCTTTTGCTCAGCCCCTCTTATAGCATTGTTAGTTGCAGGTGAAGTTGAATTTTTGTTCCATGTTGGAACATGGATATGTTGGGATATCACAATATCTTTTATTTAATTAATGCATCTATATACTTGGTAAAGGGTGGAAGGCTTGGCCTTATGCCTGGTGTTTTGTTCCACTCTTGCCGCCCTAGTTTTCATCATACCGGTGTTATGTTCCTTGATTTTGCGTTCTTAACACGGTTGGGTGTTATGGGAACCCCTTGACAGTTCGCTTTGAATAAAACTCCACCAGCAAGGCCCAACCTTGGTTTTACTTTTGCCTAACAACCTATTACCCTTCCCTTGGGTCGGCCAACCCGAGGGTCATCTTTATTTTAACCCCATGGGCCAGTGCTTCTCTAAGTGTTGGTCCGAACCGGGCAGCCTGCGGGGCCACCTCGGGGAAACTTGAGGGTTGGTTTTACTCGTAGCTTGACCTATCCGGTGTTACCGTGACAATGAGATATGTGCAGCTCCTATCGGGATTGTCGGCACATCGGGCGGCTTTGCTCGTCTTGTTTCACCATTGTCGAAATGTCTTGTAACCGGGATTTCAAGACTGATCGGGTCTTCCTTGGAGAAGGAATATCCTTCATTGATCGTGGGACCTTGTGATGGGCTAAGTTGGAACACCCTTGCAGGGTATAAACTTTCGAGAGCCGTGCCCGCGGTTATGTGGCCGATTGGAATTTGTTAATGTCCAGTTTTAGAGAACTTGACACTTAACTTAATTAAAATGCATCAACCGCGTGTGTAGCCGCGATGGTCTCTTCTCGACGGAGTCCGGGAAGTGAACACGGTTCTTGTGTTATGCTTGAATGTAAGTAGATTCAGGATCACTTGTTGATCACTTCTAGTTCACGACCGTTGCATTTCTTCTCTTCTCGCTCTTATTTGCATATGTTAGCCACCATATATGCTTAGTGCTTGCTGCAGCTCCACCTCATTACCTTATCCTACCCATAAGCTTAAATAGTCTTGATCTCGCGAGTGTGAGATTGCTGAGTCCTCATGACTCACATATACTTCTAAAAAGTTGCAGGTGTCGATGATACCAGTGCAGGTGACGCAACCCAGCTCAAGTGGGAGCTCGATGAAGATCTTGGTCGTTGTTTTGTTTCGTTTCCTTTTGATCAGTAGTGGAGCCCGGTTGGGACGATCGGGGATATAGCATTTGGGGTTTTCTTCTTTTATTTTGGTTCCATAGTCGGACCTTGATTGTATTCTGGATGATGTTTGATCTATTTATGTATTGTGTGAAGTGGCGATTGTAAGCCAACTCTTTACCCCTTTCTTATTCATTACATGGGATGTGTGAAGATTACCCCTCTTGCGATAAGCCTACCATGAGGCTATGCCTCTAAGTCGTGCCCCGACACATGGGAGATATAGCCGCATTGTGGGTGTTATATTGCGAGGCGACAACGATGCCACGATGGGGATCAAGGTGTCAAGTCGATGATGATGGAGATCATGACGGTGCTTTGGAGATGGACATCAAAGGCACAAGATGATGATGGCAATATCATGTTACATATTTTTGATTGCATGTGATGTTTATCGTTTATGCATCTTATTTTGCTTAGTACGGCGGTAGCATTATAAGATGATCCCTCACTAAATTTCAAGGTACAAGTGTTCTCCCAGAGTATGCACCGTCGCTATAGTTCGTCGTGCCAACACACCACATGATGATTGAGAGTGATAAGCTCTACGTTCACATACAATGGGTGTAAGCCGGTTTTACACATGCAGAATACTCAGGTTAAACTTGACGAGCCTAGCATATGCAGATATGGCCTTGGAACACTGAGACCAAAAGGTCGAACATGAATCATATAGTAGATATGATCAACATAGTGATGTTCACCATTGAAAACTACTCCATCTCACCTGATGATCGGACATGGTTTAGTTTATATGGATCACGTGATCATTTAGATGACTAGAGGGTTGTCTATCTAAGTGGGATTTCTTAATCAATATGATTAATTGAACTTCAATTTATCATGAACTTAGTACCTGATAGTTTTTGCATATCTATGTTGTTGTAGATCAATGGCCTGTGCTACCGTTCCCTTGAATTTTAATGCGCTCCTAGAGAAAGCTAAGTTGAAAGATGATGGTAGAAACTACACGGACTGGGTCCGTAACCTCTGGATTATCCTCATTGCTGCACAGAAGAATTACGTCCTGGAAGCACCGCTAGGTGTAAGACCCGCTGCAAGAGCAACTCCAGACGTTATGAACGTCTGGTAGAGCAAAGCTGATGACTACTCGATAGTTCAGTGTGCCATGCTTTACAACTTAGAATCGGGACTTCAAAGACGTTTTGAACGTCATGGAGCATATGAGATACTCCAAGAGTAAAAGTTAATATTTCAAGCAAATTCCCGAGTTG
The DNA here is from genome assembly GCF_018294505.1 of Triticum aestivum. Lineage (NCBI taxonomy): Eukaryota > Viridiplantae > Streptophyta > Magnoliopsida > Poales > Poaceae > Triticum > Triticum aestivum. The sequence continues at coordinate 298,430,690 of NC_057803.1, read as the reverse complement.
AGAGATATGAAGTCTCAAACAAGTTCTATAGATGCAAGATGGAAGAGAATAGTTCTGTGAGTGAACACATACTTAGAATGTCTCGGTACCACAACCACTTGACTCACCTGGGAGTTAATCTTCCTGATGATAGTGTCATTGAGAGAGTTCTTCAATCACTGCCACCAAGCTATAAAGGCTTCTTGATGAACTACAATATGCAAGGGATGGAAAAGACTATTCCCGAGCTCTTCGCGATGCTAAAGCCTGCGGAGGTAGAAATCAAGAAGGAGCATCAAGTGTTGATGGATAACAAGAGCACTAGTTTCAAGAAAAAGGGTAAAGGGAAGAAGGGGAACTTCAAGAAGAACAGCAAGCAAGTTGCTGCTCAAGGGAAGAAGCCCAAGTCTAGACCTAAGCCCGAGACTGAGTGCTTCTACTGCAAAGGGACTGGTCACTGGAAGCAACACTGCCCCAAGTATTTGGCGGATAAGAAGATGCCAAAGTTAAAGGTATATTTGATATACATGTTATTGATGTGTACCTTACTAATGCTCGTAGTAGCGCCTGGGTATTTGATATTGGTTCTGTTGCTCATATTTGCAACTCGAAACAGGGGCTATGGATTAAATGAAGATTGGCTAAGGATGAGGTGATGATGCGCGGGGAAAATGGTTCCAAAGTAGATGTGATCGCCATCGTCGCGCTACCTCTATATCTACCATCGGGATTAATTTTAGACCTAAATAATTGTTATTTGGTGCCAGTGTTGAGCATGAACATTATATCTGGATCTTGTTTAATGCGAGAAGGTTATTCATTTAAATCAGAGAATAATGGTTGCTCTATTTATATAAGTAATATCTTTTATGGTCATGCACCCTTGATTAGTGGTCTATTTTTGTTGAATCTCGATTGTAGTGATACACATATTCATAATATTGAAGCCAAAAGATGCAAAGTTAATAATGATAGTGCAACTTATTTGTGGCACTGCCGTTTAGGTCATATTGGTGTTAAGCGCATGAAGAAACCCCATGCTGATGGGCTTTTGGAATCACTTGATTATGAATCACTTGATGCTTGCGAACCATGCCTCATGGGAAAGATGACTAAGACTCTGTTCTCCGGAACAATGGAACGAGCAACTGAATTATTATAAATAGTACATACTGATTTATGCGGTCCGATGAGTGTTGAGCCTCGCGACAGGTATCGTTATTTTTTGACCTTCACAGATGATTTGAGCAGATATGGGCACATCTACTTAATGAAACATAAGTCTGAAACATTTGAAAAGTTCAAAGAATTTCAGAGTGAAGTGGAAAATCATCGTAACAAGAAAATCAAGTTTCTACGATCTGATCGTGGAGGCAAATATTTGAGTTATGAGTTTGGACTTCGTTTGTAACAATGCAGAATAATTTCGCAACTCACGCCACCTGGCACACCAGAGCGTAATGGTGTGTCCAAATGTCGTAATCATACTTTACTAGAATGGTGCGGTCTATGATATCTCTCACTTATTTACCGCTATCGTTTTGGGGTTACGCTTTAGAGACAGCTGCATTCACGTTAAATAGGGCACCATCTAAATCCTTTGAGACGACACCTTATGAACTGTGGTTTGGCAAGAAACCCAAGTTGTCGTTTCTTAAAGTTTCGGGCTATGATGCTTATGTGAAAAAGCTTCAACCTGATAAGCTCAAACCCAAATCGGAGAAATGTGTCTTCATAGGATACCCAAAGGAGACTGTTGGGTACACCTTCTATTATAGATTCGAAGGCAAGATATTCGTTGCTAAGAATGGATCCTTTCTAGAGAAGGATTTTCTCTCGAAAGAAGTGAGTGGGAGGAAAGTAGAACTTGATGACGTAATTGTACCTTCTCCCGAATTGGAAAGTAGTACATTACAGAAATCAATTCCAGTGATCCCCACACCAATTAGTGAGGAAGCTAATGATGATGATCATGAAACTTATGATCAAGTTACTACTGAACCTCGTAGGTCAACCAAAGTACGATCCGCACCAGAGTGGTATGGTAATCCTGTTCTGGAGGTCATGTTACTTGACCATGATGAACCTACGAACTATGAGGAAGCGATGATGAGCCTAGATTCCCTGAAAAGTCTTGAGGCCATGAAATCTAAGATGGGATCCATGTATGGGAACAAAGTGTGGACTTTTGTTGAATTACCTGATGGTAGGCAAGCCATAGACAATAAATGGATTTTCAAGAAGAAGACTGACGCTGACAGTAATGTTACTGTCTACAAAGCTCGACTTGTTGTGAAAGATTTTCAACAGGTTCTAGGAGTTGACTACGATGAGACCTTCTCACCTGTAGCGATGCTTAAGTCAGTCCGAATCATGTTAGCAATTGCCGCATTTTATGATTATGAAATTTGGCAAATGGATGTCAAAATTGCATTCCTTAATGGATATCTTAAAGAAGAGTTGTATATGATGCATCCAAAAGGTTTTGTCAATCCGAAAGGTGCTAACAAAGTGTGCAAGCTCTAGCGATCCATTTATGGACTAGTGCAAGCCTCTCAGAGTTGGAATATATGCTTTGATAATGTGATCAAAGCATATGGTTTCATACAGTCTTTTGGAGAAGCCTGTATTTACAAGAAATTGAGTGGGAGCTCTGTAGCATTTCTAGTATTATATGTGGATGACATATTGTTGACTGGAAATAATACAGAATTTCTGGATAGCATAAAAGGTTACTTGAATAAGAATTTTTCGATGAAAGACCTTGGTGAAGCTGCTTATATATTGGGCATCAAGATCTATAGAGATAGATCAAGATGCTTAATTGGACTTTCACAAAGCACATACCTCGATAAAGTTTTGAAAAAGTTCAAAATGGATCAGTCAAAGAAAGGGTTCTTGCATGTGTTACAAGGTGTGAAGTTGAGTCAGACTCAATGCACGACCACTGCAGAATATAGAGAGAAAATGGAAGTCGTTCCCTATGCCTCAGCCATAGGTTCTATCATGTATGCAATGTTGTGTACCACACCTGATGTGTGCCTTGCTATAAGTTTAGCAGGGAGTGGATCACTGGAAAGCGGTCAAGAACACTCTGAAATGCCTAAAAAGGACTAAAGATATGTTTCTCGTTTACGGAGGTGACAAAGAGCTCGTCGTAAATGGTTACCTCGATACAGGCTTTGACACTGATCTGGATGACTCTAAGTCACAAACCAGATACATATTTATATTGAATGGTGGAGCTGTCAGTTGGTCAGTTCCAAGCAGAGCATCGTGGCAGGATCTACGTGTGAAGCATAGTACATAGCTATTTCGGAAGTAGCAAATGAAGGAGTCTGGATGAAGGAGTTCATATCCGATCTAGGTGTAATACCTAGTGCATCGGGTCCAATGAAAATCTTTTGTGACTATACTGGAGCAATCGCCTTGGCGAAGGAATCCAGATTTCACAAGAGAACCAAACACATCAAGAGACGCTTCAATTTCATCTGCGATCCATTCAAGGAGGGAGACATAGAGATTTGCAAAATACATACGGATCCGAATGTTGCAGACCCGTTGACTAAGCCTCTCTCACGATCAAAACATGATCAACACCAAGACTCCTTGGGTGTTAGAATCATTATTATGTAGTCTAGATTATTGACTCTAGTGCAAGTAGGAGACTGAAGGAAATATGCCCTAGATGCAATAATGAAGTTTTTATTTATATTTCCTTATATCATGATAAATGTTTACTATTCATGCTAGAATTGTATTAACCGAAAACTTAGTACATGTGTGAATACATAGACAAACAGAGTGTACCTAGTATGCCTCTACTTGACTAGCTCGTTAATCAAACATGGTTAAGTTTCCTGACCATAAACATGTGTTGTCATTTGATGAATGAGATCACATCACTAGAGAATAATGTGATGGACAAGACCCATCACTACAAAAAAATACACTTCCGTGATGATACGTGTTTGTCATAGTAGGTCACGTTTTCTGTCATGCATGTATATCCATGCCAAATTTATGACAGAATCAAGATAGTCATACATGTGTTGTCGTAGAAGTGTTCCATGACATTACCAAAATTATCATCACAGAAGTGTTCACTTCCATGACGATAAATGTCACGTCATGGAAGTGATTTCGTCAAGGGTGACCAACACGTGGCATCCACCATAATAGGTCGTCGTTAAGCTATCGGGTCCACTTTTGGATCCGATAACCCGCTAACAGCCACAACCAATGTCAAATTTCCACGTGTAAAATTCTCATTGGTCAATGAAACCACGTGTCAGCTCCGCGTTGGCACAGGTGTCACTCATCCAATGGGCGAGATGCGCCTATGATATGTTGACACGTGGATGGACCCAAAAGTGGCCCATAAAGATTAAATGGGCCGGCCCAACTAAAGGCCCACAAGATTTTTCGAACCATAATGGGCCGTCCCAGCTAAAGGCCCAGGAGATTTTGCCGACCATAATTGGCCAGCGCAGCTAAAGGCCCACAAGATTTTGAGGACACTAGTGGGCCGACCTGTTAATAGGCTGCCATGTTTTGGGCCAAATGTCGGCCCTTATTTGATCAGGTCCATTAACAACCTGCCACGTTCCCGGATTAATAAAGGCCCATATGAGATCTGGCCCGTTAAAAGCCTACCACATTATGGGCCAAATTACGGCCCAGATCAGATCCGGCCCTTTAAGAGGCTTTGGACTAAATTATGGCCCATATCAGATTTGGCCCATCAACTGGACGCTATGCTTTTGGGCCCACTTGCTAAAGGCCCATTTAGTAATTCAGCCTGATATTAGTTTCGGCCTGTTAAAGGCCTGTTTAACATTTCGACCCTATATTTATTTCAGCTTGTTAAAAGCTCGTCATATAGTTGGGCCTAACTACGGCCCGGTTTGCATCCGGCATGCTCATAGCTGATAATCTAATTGTGCCAAACAAGGACCGAGACAATTTTGGCATGTTAACGGCCTCTGATGTGATCTGCACAATCATGGGCCAGGGTCTATTTCGGCCTACTGTCGGCCCGTGAGCTGTTCAGCACTTTTCAGGTCGAACCTACTTTTCAGCCTCCTAAAATCCCATTGAGTTTTCTTGCGAAAATAGGGCTGGCGGTTTACTCGGCCTATTAAAGGCCCGAATTTACTAGTGGGCTAGTTTACATTTAGGCCTGTTAACGGACCGATTATGTAGTGATTTGCATGAAGGCCCGATTATGTACCATAATTTTATGGTTTGGTCGGTTTACTGCGAAGACAGGATATATATACAGTAAAATAATAACAGCATCGTGAGTAAGAAAAAACCTAGACTATACAATAAAGAAATTACGGCATATTACATCCACTCGGCAACAAAGTTTGCTACTATGATAATAAAGCACAAGCAGATAGTAGATTACATACATTGGGCATCAAAGATCGCCACCAGTGCAAATAAACACGCCGACAAAATAATATACAAAACCAACATCACTTCGATTGAGTTCAAGAAAGGTTGGCCCTGCTCGGGAGCTATAGCGCAAGCAGCTGAGTAAGCTGATGAGACTGTGCTTGTTTGACACCTATATCCTCCTCACTCTGATAGATAAACAAGAAGACAGATGAAATGTTTTGCACATATAAGTATCAGTGATGACAATTCATCACATTTCTTACTGAAGAATAAAGTGACATAGTTTAAAATAGCATTAACATAATATGGTATTGTTCAGGTTAAGACATGGTAGGAAATGACATTGTGAAGGAGTTGGCAGCTTCATGACACCATTGGATTACAAATCAAGAACTTATAAGTATCAATGGTTAGTGGGTTATCAATTTATCCCATTTCAGATTGGCAAATGAAGAGACGGTTTAAATAATAGTAGAATGATATGACATTGTTCATACTTAAGACATTACAGAATATGACATTGTGTTGTAGTGGGTAGGTTCACCACACCACTGGATTACAGATCATGAATAGAAGCATACATTCAGTGCAAAAGAAGATCACTTTCTCTGTATAGTTTAATTTACATGGTATGAAGAAGGAACTTGGTTGTATAACTGAAAACTTAAATTAGAAGGACAAACTTTTGTTTATGAACTACATAATAAACTTTAAACATGCAATTTCATGCAAACACCAAAAATAAACAGCTGTTGCAGTCATGCCTAACCAAATATACACGACAAAGTTTGAAGGCTTGAGAAGGACAAACTTACATTATTGGTGAAGACGGGCTCTATAAAGCCTTTGTCCATGCTGATGGGGGGCAATTCAAGAAGTTTACCACAGAATCTTGTTCATAAGCATTGCCTTTATTCTACATTTTGTGAAGAGTAAATATAGATGTGATAATATAAGAAAAAAATGGAGAATATTTAAGATAAGATGAAGAGTGATGCTACATAACCAAGTAGCTATAAATATAAGTACAGCGATACAGGCAAAAGGTACAGCCATGAGCAATGCAGAGCTAAACTTCTTCAATACCATCGGCGTTATCCAACCTTATGGTAAGAGTAAATATAGATCTGATGTGTAGAAAATGGAGGGTAAAGGAAAATAAGGTGTAGAGCGATGGTACATGAACAACTACCTGTCAATATAAGTACACTGATAAAGGACAACATGTACTTACAAGAACAATGCAGAGCTAAAAAAATTCTTTGGCATTGGATATATTCTACACTAATGTAACCATTCATATAGATCAGATAATTTGGAGTGGACAATTGATAAGCAACCTATCATGCATACTGCTGTCACATAATGAACCAGGTATGAATGAAAGTACTGTTATACATGACAACAGGTACTAACAACAGCAAAACAACGGGCATCATATTTGTGAAATCTTGTTGTTCTTTTCAAACCGGATTTTTTCTTCGAGCTGATTTCCTGCAAAAAAGATCCGTAAGGCACATGCGGAAAAGTAGAAGTTCAAATTCTCATGTGATATCATAGACAGTACCTCATCGTGGGAACGAGACCAGTGCATAACAAGGTTTTTCCATATAATGTCTTCTAAATTTAGCATATGAGACTTCACCGGAAATTTGTTTATAGACTTGCCATCAAAGTGTGATTTCCTCAGGTAACACCGATACTGCTGCAATGCTTCCTTAAAAAGCGCAAGCAAGCTTTGCTCGTCATGACTATCCAGATTGACCCTCACCTACTTACAACAATGTAATGTAAATCATTGATGTGTTCAATCAGCAAAAAACAGGAAAATAATCACCATGAATAATAGCACTTACACGTAAGTGGGACGGGAAGATGTGAAAGTGGTGTTTGTCTTCACTATAATCTTCCCATGATGGGAATATATGCACGTAGTCCCTAAAAACATCGAAAGCATTGTCTTTTAAACTGGGGATAACTGGAATGGGGTTCCAATCTGGAGGAATTGGCCGTCTCTGCAGTTGGGATAGGTCTTCGACCGGTGGACTTGCTGTACTTTTTGATAGAGTGGGATTCTTCTATGGTACGACTGGTGCTATGGCAACTGAAATCGGCATACCTTTTGCTGGAGTGCAGGTCCTGTGTGGTGGGGCTATTGGTGTGGCCAGTGAAGTATGGGTATGTCTGCTGGAGTCGGTCCTACGTTTTGTGTCACTAGTTGTACAGCAAATATAAGTGGGGTGCCGTCTGATTTCTCCGGCACGACCACGTTTTCAAGGACTTTGCTGGTGCTCCTTCAGTTTCGGTAATCACCCTCTTCCTTTTTCATGTCTAATGCTCAAGAAAAACATTTGAGTGGAAAACATGGGATGATGACAGATGGAATATGTATTGATAATGGATGGGCATGGAATCTTGACATATATGATGAGTAAACTAAGCAGATGGCGGTGCAACAAAGTAGAAGAAATGCAAGACAACGTATGCAAGATACGCGCAATCAACAAAACCTTGCCAAATTAGAACATGCACCTTGATGGGTGAACAAGACAGGATAACTTCCTTTGACTCCTCGAGGTTAGAATAGTCATTAAAATCATATTCCGAACAAGAATCTATAGGTGGGAGCGTATGAGTTTCATTGCATCCAGAAAGGCACTCAATGCCTTGGTGCCAATTTTGTAAGTCGTTGTAGTGTTCCACAATATTCTTCTGATGCACGAATTCTGATATTCATTGTAATTACGTATCATAGCTGAGAACCATGAAAACATAAATAGTAGTGAGATTATCTTTGTAATGCAGAGGATATTCTAATATAGGGGCGGCCGTGTAAACCCTTGTGTGCTATCACTGGATTCTGATGAGAGAGCTCATGTGTGCTGTAATATGGCCCGTGCATTAATATAATCTGGCACAAGTACACAAAAAATAGGCTCCAAAAGTAAGGATAGTTGGCATATGATAGGTTCATAATATACTATATAGAGAGAGTTTACTGCCAAACCATGATAACAAGAGCACACATCAACTAGGCAGATCATAGTGTACATAAAAGGGGTACACCATAACCATGATATATAAATCAGGAAAGTGGAACTGGCTAGAAAATACGGTGTTGTATTGCCGGCACTAATTGAAAGCCTATCGATCACGTACAGGCCAGCTCTATCAGCTGTTGACTACAGATGTCCCTGCTCCCCTTCCTGACAAGGAACATACTATACGTACTAAATACAGAATAACAAATGAGGAACATGTTAAAGAGCATAAGAGGAAGCATATTCTTGAGGTTCCGCTTCATTGCATACAATGTTGGTTGCCCATTCATGATGAATCACATGCATTTGGAAAATCAGTGAGAGCATTACCTGACCAATTAAATGTGTGTCTATTAACTAATATCAGTATCATATCAAAATTCATATTTGAAGAAGTAAGCTTTGGACTTATGATTGGTGTGTTGTTTAGCTTCAAGAGTGGACTGCTGCTAGTGCGGCACAAAGCAGCTACACAGATCATAGTGTAGATATAACGGGAAAAATCCTAAGCATCAGGAGTAAAATCAGCAAAGTGGAACTTGCTGGAATATATGTGCTAGTATTGTCGGTACGACTAGAAAGGCTTCGGATACCAGCTCTCTTCAACTGAAGGTGTGGTACTATTAATATCAGTGTAACTCTAAAAGGCGACACAGCTCCCCGCATATCCTTGCTAATCTAATAGGATTCAAGTGGGCATGCCACTACAATTCCTATTCCTATGTTTACAAAATCCTACGAATCAAAGAGGCCCGAAGAATTCAAAGTGTCCATCACAACCGACCGTATAGACCTCTACACTGCAAATGTCACTTCTCATCTTCACTACAAGGAACATATTGTACTACTATCATACTCCCTCCATTCCAAAATATATGTCTTTGTAGAGATTTCCACTATGGATCACATACAGATGTATACAAATACATTTTAGAGTGTAGATTCACTCATTTTGCTCCATATGTAGTCCATGGTGGAATCTATACAAAGACTTGTATTTAGGAACGGAGAGAGTACTTGTTAAAGAAGAACGAAAGAGGAACATGCTAAAGAAGAGCAAGCAGATTTAGGATAATAAAATTTTCGTTGCGCAATGCCCACACATGATGAACCAGAGCGCATTAAGAATGCAACTCCCTGCTGTCTCTCTATATGTGGCACACGTGCTTTTCGAAAGTAAAGTATGAACATTAGCTGACCAATTAAACATTATCTGTTTTAGTAATATCAGCATCATATCTGATTCGTATTTGAGCAAGTTTGGAATTGTGAGTGGCACATTGTTTAGCTTGATGGATTCTAGAGCAGTGCTAAGCAGCTACGATGATGGTACTGAATATAAAGGCATGTATGCATGCAAGTCGCGTGACTTTTGTCATTTGGGCCAGTCAACCATTTCAGGCTGTTGGATGAAGATCCTACGTCTCCTAACCCTTCTTCTTCCTCGTCTCTGATTCTTCCCATATAGAACATTGCACGGGCAGCCGGCCGAAGCACCGGCCCCGACAACCCCCCCGCCCTCCCCTGAGCCGCCCCACCGCCTGTGTTCCTCCGCCACGCCCACGCCCACCCCCGCACCCACCTGCGTCGAGTTTTCTTCATTCGGCGAGGCTCCACCACCGCCCCCACAACCACCATCCCCACCCAAGTCCCTTCCTTCGCGCCGGCGAACTCCAGCGAGCTCTCAAAAATTGAGAGCGCCAATTTTGAAATTTAGTCTACTGTCATTTAACTAGTGTGGAATATAAAAGGGGAAAACCATAAGCATTGCGAGTATAGTGTTGAGCGTGCCATGGCGGATCTGAAGGTGCAAACCGGACAAAGGAAACTTCGCAACCAATGTTTGCTTTCAACTAACAAGTAAGTGATGGACAAGAAATAAGAGTAAAGCAGTGGCGATCTATTTTCTTGCTGCGATAAATAAGTTGACCAGATACGAAAGAGTATCGCCTCTGGTGCGGCGCCGTGTATGGATATGCTAATAATTTGATGGTGATGCGGTAGCGATATCTATCGGCGGCGTGGAAGCAGATCTAGGAGGGTAGATGGTGGCGGCGGGGCGCGGTTGATGAGATGGTCATAGGAGCGGCGCCGACAAGGTGGACAACAGCGGGGATGAAGCCAGAGGACGGGATGCAACGATCCTGGTTTGAAGCCGTGGATGAGAGAGGTCGATCTCTTGTAATGGAGGACAACGTTGGGGTATCAGCTCCGGCATGGTGGAGGAGGACGTCGGTGGATGGGGTGGCGGACGGAGGAGGCTGGTGTGGAGAGGGTGTTTTGGCGCCCATGGAGTATGAATGGGGAAATGGAGGGAGCGAGGAAGGGGGAACCATGTCTTCAGGGCGTGGTTGTCTCAAATGCGAGGAAATTTACAAACTTAGCCCACATTTAAAATTTCCTACATCACATCTATATTAGTCGGTTGGGGATAGGACAGCAATCTCGCACACACCGAATATTTGCTGACGAGAGTTTGTTTTTGGCGCCCACCGTGTATGAATCGGGGAGGGGGTCGATTTCGGCCGAGGAGACACTGTATCTTGGCGCCAATCGTGTAGGAATCTGGGTGAGAGGCAGTTATGTCACGTTTGAGTGAAACTACAAACCTACCCCTATCGAAACCTATAAAAATCGAGCCGATAGGCTTTGCATGTCAGCGACAGGCAGTAATTTCCATCTCGCAAAGTTTGGTTGTGGGCGGTTACTGCGGCTTTCCCCGCTTCGTTCAAAATTTTGCAAAGCAAGAGTGCACGTTTACCATGCCGACTCAATTTGAATCCAGTTTGTATTCTATTTTTGTTTGGGCAGGATTCATTTTTGATTGGAATAAAATTCTATATACATCATTTTTTATATATACTTTCAAAAGAACAACAAAGAATTTTGCTCCTTTATATGTATAATATGATTTACGAATACAATGATCTCAAAATCATAAGGTTGAATTCAAAAATTTTAAATCAAATTATGTTCTACTAAAATGTATGGATCAGTAATATCTACATATTAAATAACATGAATTCTTATGAGTATGCATGTTTGATAGATCAATTTTGGTTCGAGTATGAATTACGTGTATCATCATCTCAAATTCAAATATTTGAATCCCTTTTATGTTGACTCCTTTCACGCCCATCTCTCGCACATGATCCTTCATGTAGCTATCATTCTCTTTTCTCCAGCTCACCCGCACGCTCACATCATGTTTCTCCTATCTTCACAAACATGGCCTCTCGATGTATCCCTTGAGAAGTGTCACACTCTCCCTATCATTATACATTACACGGTTTTCATTATCTCTCACGTCTCTACCGTTCTCTGGTATCACTAGGTACCTAAGCTTTCTTTTTTTGCCGCCACACATACAGTCTCGCTTGTCTTTCACTTTGTCTTTCTCTCTATGGGGTTCTCCCACACACCCTATATGTCTCTAGATATGACTCATACCACTAAAACTACTCTCTCCTGCAGACACAACATTTGTTGCGGTCTCCTTTCTGTCTCCATCCCATTTATAAAATTGACATTATTCATTTGGTTACCGGTCAGACAAACCCCCCCCCCCCCCGCTCTCTCTCTCTCACACACACACACAACTCCTGCTTCCACTGCCCTTCCCGACTACTCTCTCTCTCACACACACACAAAACTCTCGCTTTCACACCCTGACTCGTATTTCTCTCACAAACATTGATCGACTAGCCTCCAGATAGGTTTATACACCTGCACACTCGTGCTACCACTATCGCATACATGTCTCTCTCACGCTCCTTGTATCTATGTAGATTTTTCGTCCCTTCTTGAGACACGCCCTCTCGATCATGCACACACACACTATCGCCTCATTTTAAGCTGATACCTCTCGCACACCAACTCTTTGTGTCTTTGTCACACATGCACTCCGTCCTCCTCCTCTCTCCCTCTCTCTCTCTCTCTCACACACAACACACACACATGGGCTTTCTGCAACAACTAGCAAGATACCCATGCGTTGCATGGAACATCAAGATGCATTTGTATGAGTAGTTTATCTTGTGGGAGAAAAGGATGAAAGAGGGAAGGCCTTATTTGCAAATGTGGAGAGGGTTGTGGGTATCTTTTTGAAAAATTTCCATAGTTTCCTTCCTATCTGTCAGATATAAATTAGACTGCCTATATTGCAGGATGGCAGGCACACCATCATCACCAACTCTGTTTTTTATCCCTACTCTTATAAAAAGCATAGTCAATGATGCTGGTGTGCCTGCCATCCTGCAATATAGGCCATCCGATCTATATCTAACGGATAGGAAGGAAACTATGGCAATTTACCAGCACTCCTCTCCACATTTGCAGATAAGCCTTCCCTCGTTCATCCTTTTCTCCCAGAAGATCTTGATGCATCTTGCTAGTAAGAGTAGAAATTAGAGATATACATTTCTCGAATCTTGAAACCAACAACATTCCTCCTTTATCTCATCAAAACCGCCAAAGGAATATATTTTGAGTGAAACATAACATATTTTTAGTGATACACGTATTTCAAAACTAGACTCTTTTTTCTATCAAATTGGTGAATGTGTATTAGTCTAGTTTGATCATGTGGCAACGCATTGGCACATTACTAGTAGTTATTACTACTGTATAATTTTTTGGACACCAGACAAACGGTGGAGTACATATGCGAAGAGAAGAGGCGCACACACGCAGTTGGTCTCTCGCTGTCTCGCACACATGAGAGTTACGTAAAGGCACCGTTAACAAATAAACCCTAAAACCCTAGGTGCACGATTGTTGCATGCGTGGGTACCGGGTACATGGTTAGTGCACCTTTGTAGGAATAGTCAGCTCGCGTGATAATTTGATCTGTAGGAGTTGATGGTCGGCACCACAGGTGAATGACCTGGAGGTGGTGGCTCGCCAGTTGCCACAGATCGAGTAGCTATGTTTAAAATATCATTTTTAGCGGGGTAAGAGTTCCAATTTTCAATGGCGCATTATAAGTACTAAGTAGTTTTTAGAACGATTGGTATGGAGCAAGAACGGAATTCATAATTACTACCTCCTTGGCGTATGGTTGTATGGGTTTATGTCGCAAGATGTTGAACCTGGTAGTTCTAGGGCAAACACTATGGTTTAGATGTTGGTTTTCGGTAATGAAATAGGAAGGGGAGACCCTTCTTTGATAAAAAAACTAGTACCTCCGTTCTGGTTTACTAGTCGCCATCGTATTTTTGGTCAAAGTTTGTCCATGAATTTTACTTGTAAAATGTGAATGGAAAATGAGATTTTGTTGTACCCAAACAAAAAAGGGCTGGAGGGAGTGATTGCTCTGACACAGATGCAATCTCTCATAGCGCAGGCATTAAACCGGCGCGTCGGCCATGATGGCCCAACTCGCTACAGGCCCGGCTGAACACGCCTCCTCGTCACATGCAACCGGCTTCAGACTACCCCGCCTGCCTCCATTGAATTCGCGCATGTGCCGGCAACACGTCCTTCTGCGAGCCAGCCGGCATTTTAGAACAAAAAAATGATCAAAATATAATTAATTACGCATGGTCTTGACTTGTTGTGCTCGCACTGGTAGCAGGAACTAGAGGTTTTTATTTATTTATAACTCTCCTCACATTTTTTTGGCTTTGAAGTGAATCATGGTTTTGGACATTATCTATGAATGTGCAGATATCTGTGAACATGAGTTTGATGTGGAAGTTGAACTTGGAATGTTGGGCTTGCGCGTGAACTATAGCATGTCCAATGCTTCGTGTGTTATTGCTTGGAAAGTAATTGCTGTTATTACATGACCCAAAAAAATTATTTTGTGCCACATCAGTAGATGCAAGGATATCACAACATGCATGCTGACTGGATAAACATTTGAACCTAGCTATTATGAAGCAAAATTTGTATTGACAACAGTTTTAGATAGCAGGAGACGCCTAGCCTGCTCTGCCTCTGCTAGCTTATTCCTGGCTTCTTCCATCTCTTCTTTGGCTTGGGGAAGAGAGCATCTAATTGCTCTTTTCGCTTCTTCAGGAACTCAACTACATTCTCAAGGGCTGCTGCACGCTTTCTTTCAGCCTTCACTAGAGCCACGAGGACACGAACAGTTGAAGACTCCACCTGGCTTCTGTGTAATCCAGCATCATCTGGGAATTTGCACCTTGTGTCTAATCCAGCATAACTAGGCAACTGGCACCTTTTGTGTAATCCAGCCTCATTTTGGAAACATGATCTCGAGGTTGACCATACTTCCCTCCTCATGGGAACTGCATCCTGACATGAAGTTACTTCTTTTATAGATCAATACTCAAAGCAACCCAGATCCATTTAGTAGGAGCCAGATAAATAGGACTCAGAGAAGTGAATTCAAAAGGAAAAATATAAAAAAAAACTACAAGGTAAAAACTAAAGCGTTAGGATGATTAAGACTCTTCCTATTACGCATTGAAGAACACGAGGCTAAGAGAAACAGATACTACAACATATACACATCGAAGAACACGAGCTAAATGAAAGTAATTGAAAGGGTGTTACTTACCAAAGCTCGTTTTATAGGTTCGGTGCACCTCCTCTTTAACTTGCCACACTCCTTAAAGATGTCCCGAAAATCCCATGTTTGGTCTTCATTGCTCCTTTGCATGTTCGCACTCGTGGTATTAAAATCTCAACATGGCAAGAAAAATATACTACTCCCTCCGTCCCATAATATAAGAACGTTTTTGACACCACACTAGTGTCAAAAACGTTCTTATATTATGGGACGGAGGGAGTAGTAATACTCATGCATCTTGTGGGCAACATTAAAGCACTCGTCTGCCATGTTAGAGCATCTCCAACAGAAGGGCATCGCGCGGCGCTTCAAAAAAGCGTTCACAGCGCCGGAATAGCCAGTTTTTGCGGCCCGGAGTGCTGAGATCAAGAAGTAGAGATAGAGAGTAGAGACATAGATAGTTCTTAGCATAGATATAGCATAGATAGATAAATAATAGATATTTCAACTACTCCTGGTTGTACGACTCCTCCTCGGTGATGTCCTACTCTGACGTCGTCCTCGGATTCCCAGGGCGACACTGCTCCTAGCATCATGTTGAATTGAGCGTCCGCTTTTCGCGTACGCTTGTCCTCATGATAGGCGCCTCGCTCCGCCCACTTCTTCTCCATGTCCGCGCTCCTTTGTGCATAGAACTCGCGCTCGTTGATGATGTCCTGTGGGAAGCGTTGGCGCCACAACGCCATGGCTTCCTCGTCCATCTCAACGATGCCGAGACGGTGCTCCCGCCTTCGGTTGGCGCGACGATCCTCATCGATGATAAGCTGCGACAAAGGCGCGAGCTCCTGCGCCCGCTCCCGCGTCGGCATGTTGGGGGAAGTTCAATGTTCTATGAGGCCACAGGAGGCACCATGCCGCCACGTCGTACGCGTGGGCGGCCTCGTTGGTGGTGTCGAAATTGCCGAGGTCGAGGCGCATCCCGCTGAGGGAGTCCTAGACTAAGGGGTCCTCGGGCGTCCGGCCTGTTATCTATGGGCTGGACTGATGGGCTGTGAAGATATGAAGACCGAAGACTGTACCCGTGTCTAGATAAGACTCTCCTTGGCGTGGAAGGCAAGCTTGGCGAACAACTATGAAGATTCCATCTTATGTAACCGACTCTATGTAACCCTAGATCCAATCGGTGTCTATATAAACCGGAGGGTGTAGTCCGAAAAGGATATACTCAATACCGTAGTCATACAGGCTAGACTTCTAGGGTTTAGCCATTATGCTCGTGGTAGATCAACTCTTGTAATACTCATATTCATCAAGATAAATCAAGCAGGAAGTAGGGTATTACCTCCGTAGAGAGGGCCCGAACCTGTGTAAACATCGTGTCCCCTGTCTCCTGTTACAATCAACCTTAGACGCAAAGTTCGGGACCCCCTACCCGAGATCCGCCGGTTTTGACACCGACATTGGTGCTTTCATTGAGAGTTCCTCTGTGCTGTCGCTAAAAGGTTCGATGGCCCCTTCAATCGTCAATAATGATGCTGTGTGCTAAGAAACTTTCCTCCCCGAACAGATCTTCGTGTTCGGCGGCTTCGCACTGCGGGCCAACTCGTTTGGCCATCTGTAGCAGATTGAAAGCTACGCCCCTAGCCATCAGGTCAGATTCGGGAGCTTGAACTACGTCGCGGACATCCATGGAGACTTGATCTTCGCTGGATTCGATACCGCGGCGGCCGCTCCCAGTCACCCCGATGAACATAACCTAAATCTATCATCGGGCCGCATCTAGGAGATCGCTCCTGTAATCGCTCTGTCCCTAGAGCCGGAGCAGGCCGCGCCATCCAAAGACGGGAGGATTAACCCCACCTCGGAGGCTGTAGATTCCATGGCGTTGGAGCCGCACATGGATGTGGTCTCACACGATGCCTATGCCACCGGAACGCTGGACTCATCTCCGGCTGTAGGTTCCGACCCGCACGAGCCCGCGGACGCCGAGCTTGATCATTTATCGATCTTCAAATTTAGCGCCGCAGACATCTTCTAGCACTCACCTTTGGGAGATGTGCTAAACTCATTAAAAAACCTATCCCTGGCGGAGGACTCTCAGCCGAACTATATTCGGCTCGAACTAGGGGCTGACAATGGAGAATTTTACTTCCCACCCACCAGCCACTTTATAGCCACGATCGAGGATTTGACCGACGAACTTGATTACGACTCCGAGGACATTGATGGTATGGATGATGATGCCGGAGAAGAAGAGGCCCAGAACCCGCCGTTCATCGGACGCTGGATGGCCACTTCCTCGTATGATGTATACATGGTGGATGCACCAAAGGAGCACAGCGGCGATGATAAGGAAGACCCAGTTGAGTATAAACCATCTGAAATACAATCCAAGGGCCAGTGTCAGCGGCGCCGCTCTAAGTCACGCTGCAGTAAAGACAACAACACTGGCACAGGACAAGATGACACTCCGGAAGGTGCCGAAGACAACGAAGACCCCGTTGATAAAGCAAACAAACAAGATGAATGGGAAGATGAGCAGGTTAGCCCTGTTAAACAGGCCATGCACGAAGATTCGGAGGACGATAATTACCTTCCGCTCTCCGAGGATGAGGTGAGTGTCGGTGTCAAAACCGGCGGATCTTGGGTAGGGGGTCCCGAACTGTGCGTCTAAGGTGGATGGTAACAGGAGGCAGGGGACACGATGTTTTACCCAGGTTCGGGCCCTCTTGATGGAGGTAAAACCCTACGTCCTGCTTGATTATTCTTGATAATATGAGTAGTACAAGAGTTGATCTACCACGAGATCGGAGAGGCTAAACCCTAGAAGCTAGCCTATGGTATGATTGTATGTTGTCCTACGGACTAAAACCCTCCGGTTTATATAGACACCAGAGGGGGCTAGGGTTACACAAGGTTGGTTACAAAGGAGGAGATATACATATCCGTATTGCCTAGCTTGCCTTCCATGCCAAGTAGAGTCCCATCCGGACACGGGACAAAGTCTTCAATCTTGTGTCTTCATGGTCCAATAGTCCGACCAAAGGATATAGTCCGGTTGTCTGGAGACCCCCTAATCCAGGACTCCCTCAGTAGCCCCCGAACCAGGCTTCAATGACGTCAAGTCCGACACGCAGCATTGTCTTCGGCATTGCAAGGCGGGTTCTTCTCCAAATTTCGAATGTTTGTCAAGAAGTTTCCGGCCCCATAAATGTTGGTCTTCTTAGCTTCTGTGCCCAATAAGGGCTATCTTCCATGCGTCGAATGAATACGAGGAGCCAGGGCGTTTTTACATTCGCCCCCCTAGCCAGATAAATAAGTTTTCTATTAAAGGGACGGGGATTCTTAGATCCAATCCATATCATCCTCCCCCAGTGAGAATCCATCAGAGCGCCCTTCGGAAAAATCCACTCCAGCATGGCCGACAACCGCAGCTCCTCCTCCCGCCCCCGTAGCCCCAAGCACGGTGATTGGGAGAGGTGTTCCGTACCACACAGTCGATTAGTCGAACTACAGACTAAGGGATTTCTCCCTCATCGTATATGGTTCCCATCCGAGCCGGGCTTGCCACCTATAATGGCGGGGAGCAAGCAGAGAGCTTCCCCAGTCCCTCTACAGGGGAGCGGGTATGCCTTGTTTCTTACTTATTAAGGGGACTCGGATTTCCAATTCATCCGTTCCTCCGCGGGCTCCTGGAGTTTTACGGCCTCCAATTGCATAATTTCACCCCTGCTTCCATATTACACATCGCTGTCTATGTTTCCCTTTGCGAGTTATTCCTGGGCTGCGAGGCTCATTTCGAGCTGTGGAAAAGGTTATTTTGCCTCGTCCCCCGCACACAGAAGGGGTCACTTTATCAAGTGGGCGGAGCCGAAATATGGCGCATCGCCGAAACCGGATACCTGTCCGGTACTCCGAAGAAGACGTCCGAAGACTGGCCTTCGGAATGGTTTTATATGGAGGACGTCCCCCTTCCGGACCCTATTCGGCGGGGTCTTCCTGAGTTCAACAATGCTCCTCTGAAGAAACGCCGAAGTTGGCGCCCATGGAGCCCCCAGGAGGAAGACAACGGAGAAGTCATTTACCTGATGAACCAGATTAAAGCGCTGGCTCAATCAGGATTGACGGTAATCGAGGTTATGTCAATATGCATAATGCGGGGAGTGCAACCACTTCAATATCGAGGGCACCCCCTATGGTGTTTTAACGGGGAAGATGATGCCACCCGTTGCGGGCGTAAGGGTCCGGACAACGCTGCCGCTTTAGCAAAAATTCTGTCCGAGTTGTTCAAGGGAGAGGAAGAGGAGTTCGTCCGCATCAAGCCACGGGATGGATTCTCCATGTACAACCCTCCAAGTTGGGTGAGTTATATCTCCCTACTCCCATTCTTCCTGCATTCTTTGTCGTAGGTATTCACCTTGCCATTGTGCGGCAGGAACTGCAAAAAGCCATAAGGGAGGTCAACAGCCCATCCCCACAACCAGAGGACCCTGACCGGGCCCTCGGTCCCGGACTCGAAGAAGATCCGGACATATTCGTGGAGCTGATAGACCGGCAGTTCAATCAATTAAGCTGTGATGACGCCATGGTGGCCATTACGGCCGACTATCCCGGACTGCTTCCTGCGTCGCACGTAAGAAAAACCAAAAATCCCAACTCCAAAAACTAGGATCCCCTTTTAGACACTTCACCTACCATATACATATGGTGTTTTATAGGGAAGGCCTTCGAGACGCCGTGCCGAACCCGTAGCAACTCGCCAACAAGAGGCACCGAGGCCGGGCAGGCCAAAAAGGAAGGCGGTCAGGATGGAGACACCGGCACAAAGGTATGACAAAAACCCCGCTCCGTGGTTGTCGTCTTTCTCAAAATGTAATGACATCCATGTTTCTTTAACAGAAAAAATGCTCGCCAGAGTATGTCCGGTGAGGCTGCCGATCATGCTTCCACCAGCCGGGCTCTAGGACCGGACATAGAGGCGGAAGCCGACATGGGGCAGACGCCGGATACTCCTCCTACAGAGGATACATGTAGACTATTCGCTACAAATTCATAAGTGGAGAGCGCCATGAATCATAGGTGTCGGTGAGCCGTACTCCATGACGCTTGCTTCTCCCCAGAGGCATTTGATGCCTTCAATTCTGGAGACGCATACCTCTGTGCTGCTGAAAATGGTCTAGCCATAGCCACGGACCAGTATGTAAGGGATGTACGGGTAAGCAAATCTGATGATTATATGTATCAGTAGCCCCTGAGACTTGAAACAGTTAGCAGGTCTGATTTAAGGATCATCTATTGTGCAGGTTCTTACAGAGAAGAATACTCGACTGTCACAGGAGCTGGAGGAATGTAAGACCCAACTTCGGGCCGCCGTTGCCGCATTGAAGGAACCTAAAAAGTCCCCAGCTGGTAACATTTGTTTCAAAGAATGATAGGTACCATATAGCATGCGGCGTGGCTGCAGATCTAACAATAGATATTGCAGATGAGTCCGGAGAGAATCCGGAGGACCAGCATGCCGTACGACAGCTAAAGGCTGGCGAACGCGTGCTGACTGAGGTCAGGCGGGAGAAAAACAATCTCCAAGACGCCAATACCAAGCTGAGCGTGGAACTGAAAGATGTTCGAGCCCAGCTTGCGGACTCTGAGAAGGAGAATAAGCGGCTTCGACGCGGCATTTTCAGTAAGTGCTTGAACAAACCCTTAAAAAGGGGACAGGCGGAGAAGCCGGCTAACAGAGTTATGTCTGCAGGTATGCTGACGGGTCGTCCCACGGAGGACATGCCCGGGTCTGCGGGTGATCTTCTATCCGAGCTCTCACAACTGCACGAACAAGTTTGGTAGGTGATGCAAGGTATTGCCTAGACCTTGTGGCCATCAGTCTCCCTGCCAGAAGGCATTGGAGAGCTTGTGGAGAAGCTCAAGGGAGCACGGTGGCGCTTCCGATTATGGAAGATATCGGCCTGCCGTCAAGGTGCCAGGGAATCCTGGGCCATGGTGAAGACGCGGTATACCAAGGCTGACCCAAACCACATGGCCGAGGTCGGACCTGTGGGGCCTGATGGGAAAGAGATCCCCGTTAGCTTAGTCTATGGGCAAGTAGAATTAGCCACAAAGTATTCCCAATAGGATTGTAGGCTAGACCACCTGTTGGATGGTATAGAAGAGGAATTAGTCAGTCTAAATGACTATGTAACTAAAGTGACATGTATAATGCTTTCTAGCCGGATTGTAAATCATTTGTCATTGCTGACCTTTTCGCTTCAACCTCGGGACCCGATAGTCTGGAGTGTGTACGAATACCTGCTCAGTTATATAAGAACCGGGGTATGCGTGGAAACCAGGCGTAGGGGTCATTAGTGCTTGAACAGACAAGTACCCAACTAGTTATGTTATATTACATGGGTAGCAAGAAACATCTTCCAGGGAGAATAGTTCCGTTAGGGGTTCCTTTCCCTGGGCACGCATGCCCTAAAGTGCATGACCGGACTGCGAGCGGAGATGCAGGCAAAAACATCTGGGGGCATATATGGAAAATAAATAAAAATCATCTTTTGCTCGCCGACCGAATATTCCCTTAAGAACGCTACCTTTCGGCTTCACCCAGTCTGAGGTACACATCCGGCTGACCCGGCAGTAACAATCGCAGAGTGCTCCCCTTATGCCCTAGCCGAATTAACGGCAACATAGGGCACAAATACAAGAGCCAGGCAACCTAGCTTGGCCAAAACTTAAGTCATATCGATGCATATAATGGCGAAGAAAAGGTACATGCGGAAGAATAACATATGTGCGGGGCATGAAGCCCAGATAGATAATTAAGCTTCTGTGTAAGAAGCCCCCGGGTATAATGAGTGCGGTTAGCGCCTCTATAGTGTGCAAGCGAGGCTGAGAAAGAATAAAAGAAAGAAAGAGAAAAAAGACAGATAATGTATATGCAAAAAATGGACAGAGGAAGGAGACGAACATAGAGTCCGGTGCTAGGCATAGAATCTTCGGAGCCTGGCTATGTTCCATGGGTTTGGCTCAAGTCGATTATTCGATGCATCCTGCAGACCGTACGCTCCACCGGTCAGAACTTGGTCAATAATGAAGGGACCTTCCCATTTGGGCTCGAGCTTGGTCTTTTTCTTCTCCGGCGGGCGTAGAACTAACTCGCCAACGTTATAAGTTTTGGCCCGCACTTCTCTGCTTTGGTATCTACGAGCCTGTTGCTGATAGAATGCGGAACGGGATTTTGCCACATCGCGTTCCTCCTCCACGGTTTCCAGGCAGTCCTCCCGATCGAGCTCGGCTTCTCTTTCTTCGTACATGCGCACTCGAGGTGAGTCATGAATTATGTCGCAGGGCAGAACTGCCTCTGCGCCGTACACCATAAAGAAGGGTGTATATCTGCTAGTACGATTTGGCGTGGTCCGCAGCCCCCAGAGTACAGAGTCGAGCTCCTCTACCCAGTGCATGTTAGACTCCTTTAAGGACCGCACTAATCTGGTTTTAATGCCGCTCATGATAAGACCATTTGCTCACTCAACTTGGCCGTTGGTTTGTGGGTGATAGACGGAAGCATAATCGAGCTTGATGCCCATGTTGCTGCACCAGAGTTTTACCTCGTCGGCCGTGAAGTTCGTGCCGTTGTCAGTGATGATGTTGTGGGGGACGCCATAATGGTGTACGACCCCGGATATGAAGTCTATCACCGGTCTGGATTCGGCTGTTTTAACAGGTTTGGCTTCTATCCATTTGGTGAATTTATCCACCATGACTAGTAAGTATTTTTTTCTAATGGGCTCCCCCTTCAAGGGGTCCAACCATGTCAATCCCCTAGACCGCGAAGGGCCGGGTAATGGGGATTGTTTGGAGGGCGGTGGGTGGCATGTGGCTTTGGTATGCAAAAAGATGGCAACCGGTGCAGCGTTGGACCAAGTCCTGTGCGTCTGCCCGGGCCGTCGGCCAAAAAAACCCTGTATGGAAGGCCTTGCTTACAAGGGCCCGGGCTGCGGCATGGTGGCCGCCGAGTCCGGCGTGAATTTCTGCCAAAACCTTCCGCCCTTCCTCTTCGGAGATGCACCTTTGAAGGACTCCGGTAGTGCTTTTTCATACAACTCTCCCTCATGGACCCTCTAGGCTTTAGATCGCCGCACTATGCAGTGTGCCTCATTTTGGTCCTCAGGAAGTTCCTGCCTAGTTAGGTAGGCCAAGAATGGTTCTGTCCACGGGGCAATGATGGCCATTATAACATGGGCTGAAGGTGTTATTTCGGTGGCAGAGCCTCCGATTATGTCAGAGTGTTCGGTATCAGGCATTTTGGCCGGGTCCGGACTATTGTTACCGGTGTCCCCTTCCCATACCACGGATGGCTTAAACAACCTCTCCAAAAAGATGTTGGGGGGACCGCATCGCGTTTTGCGAAGATGCGGGCGAGGATATCCGCCGCTTGATTGTTTTCCCGAGCCACATGGTGAAATTCGAGCCCCTCGAACCGATCTGACATCTTTAGGACGACGTTTCGATAGGCCGCCATCTTCGGATCCTTGGCATCAAAGTCTCCATTTATTTGGGATATTGCGAGGTTTGAATCCCCGCGCACCTCCAGGCGTTGAATGCCCATGGAAACTGCCATCCGAAGACCATGCAACAGGGTTTCGTATTTGGCTGCGTTGTTGGAGTCTGTATACAGTATCTGCAGTACGTATTGCACTGTATCTCTGGCTGGGGACGTCAGACGACGCCAGCCCCCAGACCAGCCAGCATTTTGGAGCCGTCGAAGTGCATGATCCAATTTGAGTATGCGCCGTACTCTTTAGGGAGTTCGGCTTCCGTCCATTCGGCGACAAAGTTGGCCAATACTTGCGATTTAATGGCTCGCCGAGGTTTGTATGTTATGTCGAATGGGAGGAGCTCAATGGCCCATTTGGCAATTCGGCCCGTGGCGTCGCGGTTGTTTATAATATCATTAAGTGGCACTTCCGAGGCTACTATAATCGAACACTCTTGAAAGTAGTGTCGCAACTCCCGGGATGCCATGAATACCGCATAGGCTGTCTTTTGATAATGTGGGTATCGTGATTTGCATGGAGTGAGGACAGTGGATACATAATATACCAGTTTTTGAAGAGGGAATTTATGTCGGTCCGCTTCTTGTTCGACGACGAGCACTGCGCTTACAACCTGATGGGTTGCCGCAATGTACAACAGCATTGGTTCACCGATGTTTGGTGCGGCCAGGATTGGGTTGGTTGCCAGTATGGCTTTTATTTCTTCCAATCCAGCTGTGGCAGCGTCCGTCAAACTCGAAGTGTTCGGTGCATCGAAGGAGGCGATAAAGGGGTAATGCATTTTCTCCTAAGCGAGAGATAAAGCGGCTTAGAGCCTCCACACATCCAGTTAATTTCTGGATTTGTTTGAGGTCCGTAGGGATAGCCAACTGTGACAGAGCTCGGATTTTCGCCGGATTAGCTTCAATCCCTCTACTGGAGACAATGAAGCCCGGGAGCTTTCCGGCTGGTACCCCGAAAACGCATTTTTCCGGATTGAGCTTGATGTCGTATGTTCGGAGGTTGTTGAATGTGAGCCTCAAGTCATCTATTAGAGAGTCGACATGTTTGGTTTTAACGACCACATCATCTACGTATGCCTCTACTATTTTGCCGATCTGTTTCTCCAGACATGTCTGAATCATGCGCTGATATGTTGCGTCAGCGTTTTTGAGACCGAAAGGCATTGTGTTGAAACAGAAGGGGTCGTATGGTGTGATAAATGCCGTTGCGGCTTGGTCGGACTCCGCCATCTTGATTTGGTGGTAGCCGGAGTATGCGTCGAGGAAACACAATGACTCATGTCATGCGGTAGCATCCATAATTTGATCAATGCGGGGGAGGGGGAAGGGATCCTTTGGGAAAGCCTTGTTGAGGTCCGTGAAGTCGACACATAGGCGGCAGGATTTGTCCTTCTTTGGTACCATCACCATGTTTGCCAGCCAGTCTGGGTGTTTTATTTCTCTAATGAATCCGGCCTCCAATAACTTGGCTAGTTCCTCTCCCATAGCTTGTCTCTTAGGTTCAGAGAAACGCCGAAGAGCCTGCTTGACCGGCTTGAATCCCTTTAGGATATTGAGGCTGTGCTCGGCCAACCTGCATGGGATTCCTGGCATGTCTGAGGGGTGCCAGGCGAATGTGTCCCAATTCTAGTGCAGGAACTCTCGTAGTGCGGCGTCCACGGCGGGGTTTAACTATGCCCCGATGGAGGCTATTTTTGTAGGGTCTGTTGGGTGGACTTGGAGTTTGACTATTTCATCCGCTGGTTTAAAAGAGGTGGACTTGGATCTCTTGGCAAGTATCACGTCGTCCCTGTCCACTGTGGAGCGTAGCTTAGTTAATTCCTCGGCCGAAAGGGCTTCGGATAATGCCTCGAGGGCCAATGCGGCTGTTTTGTTTTCGGTGCAGAGTGCTGTGTCCGAATCACTAGCGAGAGTGATGATTCCGTTGGGCCCAGGCATTTTGAGCTTCATGTACCCATAATGGGGGATGGCTTGGAAGATCGTGAACGCCTCCCGTCCTAAAAGGGCGCGGTATCCACTACTGAACGGGGCCACTTGGAATGTAATTTCTTCGGACCTATAGTTCTCCGGCATGCCGAATACCACATCTAGTGTGATTTTCCCAGCACAGCGTGCTTCCCGACTGGGGATGATTCCTCTGAAGGTTGTGCTGCTTTGCTCAATGCGGTTCCAGTCTATTTCCATTTTTTGAAGAGTTTCCTCATAGATGAGGTTCAATCCACTGCCGTCGTCCATGAGTACTTTGGTGAGTCGAAAGCCGTCCACAATTGGACTGAGGACCAGTGCAGCTAGTGCTCAGGCTGTTCGGAATTTAGGTTCGTCACTGGCATTGAAGGTAATAGCCGTGTCACTACATGGATTTATTGCTACCATGTGGCAGATTTCGGCAATGCTGCGGAGTGTTCACTTGCGCCTATTATTTGATGCGAAGGTCTCAAAGACTGTTAATACCATATTGTTATCCACAGGATGGTGCTCTATGGCATTTGGGATGAGAAGATCCTCACCACTTTTGGCCACCTGCCGGAGTATCCAACATGCTTTAAGGCCGTGTTTGGCATGGTATCCGCTGTACTATGAATTTTGCAGGGTCCGTTAAGCCATCCCCCCAATACGGTTCCATGCCCTATAGAGGGTTTTTGTTTCTTTGTAACTAACTCGGGTGTCTTATGATAGTGCACCCTTTTTCTTCGGACTGGGTGTATATTCCAAGCCGGATTATCCCAAAATATTGTTTCGGTTTTCCAGGCGCTTTCCATCGCACATCACTTTTGTACTATGGATGCCAAGTCAGCGAAGCGTGATATGTCACGGCGACTTAAGGCGTTAAGGATTCCCTTGTCCGTGCAATTATTGCAGAAAAATGAGACTGCGTCTTCCTCGCGACAGTCCTTAACCTTGTTCATCACAAGGAGGATCTGGCCCAATAATGATGTACTGTTTCATGGGGCTCTTGCCTGATGTGGGAAAGATCGTTTATGTCTGGGTGGGTGGGTGGATTTATGTCCGAACCCCTACCCGATCTGAGACCCAAGGGCCGAGGAGTTTCCAATATTGGAAGTTCAGATTCCAGAGTGTTGTCCAATAAGTCTGGCCCGTTGCCTGATTCTAGGTTCAGGGCATGGGTGATGTCCTCCCGTAAACGGGTATCCGACTCGGAGAGCTCAGGAATCTGGACATAGTTAGTCCTCAAGATAGAGGAAGAATCGCCACATTGTTCCTCCACCACCGCAATATGATGGGTGACCGGTGGAGAGTTAATCTCCCTTTGATCGGGTTTAAGCCCAATCCGATCATAGTTTGTAGCGACTCCCAAGGCGGTGATACGATCCAAGAGCTCGTTTAGGGAAGAGAGCTCCATTGGATCCATCTGCTCGGCGAATTCCGAGCTGACGTGGAGGCTGTTTTTGATGACCCGAGAGGTCATCGTCAGTGCAGCGGCCGAGCTGGTGGTCATGATGAAACTGCCAAGCCGGAGAGTTTGGCCGACAGCCAGAGCTCCCCCGGTGGTAATGTTGTGTTTAACAACGAGACAAGGCATCCTTCCTTACGGTGATGACACAGTGGAACTCTCAATGAAAGCACCAATGTCGGTGTCAAAACCGGCGGATCTCGGGTAGGGGGTCCCGAACTGTGCGTCTAAGGCGGATGGTAACAGGAGGCCGGGGACACGATGTTTTACCCAGGTTCAGGCCCTCTTGATGGAGGTAAAACCCTATGTCCCGCTTGATTATTCTTGATAATATGAGTAGTACAGGAGTTGATCTACCACGAGATCGGAGAGGCTAAACCCTAGAAGCTAGCCTATGGTATGATTGTATGTTGTCCTACGGACTAAAACCCTCCGGTTTATATAGACACCAGAGGGGGCTAGGGTTACACAAGGTTGGTTACAAAGGAGGAGATATACATATCCGTATTGCCTAGCTTGCCTTCCACGCCAAGTAGAGTCCCATACGGACACGGGACGAAGTCTTCAATCTTGTGTCTTCATGGTCCAACAGTCCGGCCAAAGGATATAGTCCGGCTGTCTGGAGACCCCCTAATCCAGGACTCCCTCAGTGAGCCTCGGCATAGAAGACTTCATCGTACCCGAGGAACCTCTTGAGCAGGAGCGCTTCAAGCGCCAGCTAATAGCCATGGTAAGGAGCCTGAAAAAGGAGCAGTAGCAGCTTCAAGCTGACCAAGATCTGCTCAATGATAAATGGATTGATGTCCTAGCAGCTGAAGAATACAGCCTCACGCGCCCAACCAAAAGCTACCCAAAGCGCAAATTTCTACCTCAGTTCGACGAGGAGGCGCCGGAGTACATACCACCATCGCACAATACGGCCGACCGACCACCATGTAGTCGGGACAAAACGGCAGCTCATCCTGAACACCAGCCCGCCCCGCCTCATCATTCAAGTAGAGGTAAATTAGCCCACGACCATACATATGCCTCCGGCAGAACCTGAACAATAAAGCAGGACATACCAGATCAATCTACGGATCACACGAACCCGCCTCGACACGCGACAACGGCCACCTATTCGGACGTGACAAACCCAGTCATGCGCGGGCTGAACACCGTAGACAGACTCTATTAGAACTGCGTCACGATACGACCCAATATAGAGGCCCCTCACACCCTCATTGCTTCACTGATGAGGTCCTGGATCACGAATTCCCAGAAGG
Source organism: Triticum aestivum (assembly GCF_018294505.1). Lineage (NCBI taxonomy): Eukaryota > Viridiplantae > Streptophyta > Magnoliopsida > Poales > Poaceae > Triticum > Triticum aestivum. The sequence continues at coordinate 298,402,552 of NC_057803.1, read as the reverse complement.
ATTCAAGCCCATGAACATAGAATCATATAATGGAACCACAGACCCCGCGGTGTGGATCGAGGACTTCATTCTCCACATTCATATGGCCCGCGGAGATGACCTCCACGCCAAAAAATACCTCCATCTAAAACTCAAAGGGCCAGCTCGACATTGGCTAAACAGTCTGCCTGAAAATTCCATTGACAGCTGGGAGGACTTGGAAGAGGCTTTCCTCGATAACTTCCAAGGTACATATGTTCGACCTCCGGACGCTGATGACTTAAGCCATATAGTTCAACATCCCGGAGAGTCTGCCAGGAAATTCTGGACAAGGTTCTTAACTAAAAAGAACAAAATTGTCGACTGTCCGGATGAATGGCTCGCTCGCCACCTCGGCCAAGAAAAGCCAAAATCCATGGCAACCCTCACAGCACTCATGACCCACTTTTGTGCGGGCGAGGACAGTTGGTTGGCCCGTAGCAAAAACAATGCAAGCGACGCCGACACCCCTAAAGTTAAAAGCAACAAAGACAAGTCCCGACGCAATAGATACAAGTGCCGAAACAATAGTGACAACACCGAGGATACGCCGGTCAACGCCAGATTCAGTGGCTCTAAGTCCGGTCAGCGGAAGAAGCCGTTCTAAAAGAACAATTCAAACCCATCCAGCTTGGACCGCATACTTGATCGTCCATGCCAGATTCACGGCACCCCCGACGAGCCTCCTAATCATACAAATAGTGAGCGATGGGTTTTCAAACAGGCCGTCAATTAAACACCGAGAACAGGGAAAAGGGATCGCAAAGCAAGGACGATGACGAAGAGCCACGACAACCAAACATAGGGGGACATAAGAGGTTTCCCCCTCAGGTCATAATGGTGAACATGATATATGCTACCCACATCCCCAAGAGGGAGCGCAAGCGTGCGCTCAGGGACGTCTACGCGATAGAGCCAGTCGACCCAAAATTCAATCCATGGTCGTCATGCCCGATCACTTTTGATCGTCGAGATCACCCGACCAGTATCCATCACGGAGGCTCAGCCGCACTGGTCTTACACCCAATAATTGATGGGTTCCACCTGACTCGTGTCCTTATGGACGGCGGTAGCAGCCTCAATTTGCTCTATCAGGATACAATGCAAAAAATGGGCATTAACCCATCAAGGATCAAGCCTACAAAGACCACCTTTAAAGGAGTCATTCCTAGCGTAGAGGCCCGTTGTACGGTCTCAATCACATTAAAGGTTGTCTTCGAATCTCCGGACAACTTCTGAAGCGAGGAGTTAGTCTTTGATATCGTCCCATTCCGCAGCGGCTATCATGCACTGCTCGAACGAACTGTGTGTGCTCGATTCAACGCAGTACCACACTATGCTTATCTCAAGCTCAAGATGCCCGGCCCACGCGGCGTCATAACAGTCAATGGCAATACGGAACGCTCTCTCCATACAGAAGAACACACAGCTGCCCTTGCAGCAGAAGTACAAAGTAGCCTTCTCAAGCAGAACCTTCATTCGGCTGCCGAGCCATCAGACACCCTTAAGAGGGTCCGAACTACTTTGCAGCAGGAGAGCTCGACTCGTTAGGAGCTCGACTAGCAATTCGTCCCCCGTCTCAGTCCAGATCAAGCGGTGGCATGCACGTCGTGCGTACATAACTATGCACTCAAAATTCCATGGGCATCGACGGAGGCATAGCTAGCTTGTGATCCACGGCACGGCTCAACCGACATCGGATACACACATACTTTCACTTCTGCTTGTTTTCTTGCAGGTTTTAATCCTACAGGCCCCATTGGGTGGTCTGGTTATCGGTCCTCTTAAAGGATAAATACACCAAGATGGCGAGGAGCGCAGACATACATGGACTTTTAGGTGATTCCGTTAACGATAACTCTACCTGTCTTCCAGGACCCACATGCAGCTCTCCCCTGGTTTCGGCATGTTAAATAGCATGTTGCTTATTGCACTACTTGTATCAATGCGCCTTGACGTACTAATTACACTACAATGAAAACAGTTTGTAGCTGGAGCTGTAGGACCCCGGCTTTTTACCTTTACATCTTTTCTGTTTTCTTTTTTCTCTTTTCTTTTTTTTTCAGTTTCCCTATGGATAACCCCATCAGGTAGCACCCGTACACTTTGGTACGTTTTGATGTTTGCCAGGGGCTTTATAGCACCCCACATTATGGCAACAAAAGTTCGAACACTTCTTATTAGTATAGTTCGGCACCCCGAATTTAGCATTATATGCATTGGCTCCGATTCATGTCTTTGGTCAATAGTTGGGTTGCCCGGCTCCTGTGCTTGCTACCCTACTTTCCGCTACACCGGATAGGGTAGTAAAGGGAGAACTACTACGATTGTGCCCTGGTCTAAACCGGATGAGCACCTTAGTAGAGAAAGCCGAAAACTGACTATCATGATGCGGTGAGAGCCGGTCAGCTGTTCGGAGGTCTCAAATCGTTGGAGATTTTTCTACATTACGCGAAGGATCGATACTTCCTGATCAGACGCTGACAACACTCTGGTTCGTATACCAGGGGCTGCGCCTATGTTTTATTATAAAACTCCTATGACTAAGTGAGGGAGTTCAAGACGTATAGTCTGGTTGCCTGGTTCGTTGCGCTAAACAACTCCTTCAAGGACCATATAATTGGATCAAGATTTTTTAGATACCATCCCGAACACCTCCGTACTACCTATGTGAGGGCAAAAGCCGACGACTGGCCAACCCTCATATTTCATACAACACGGCCACACAGGAGGATACAATTAAAACATAATAAAAATTATATTAAAAAGCGGATTTGTTTTCATCATACAAGGCAAAATATGAATGTATTCATTCGAGAATAACGTCCTTCCCGCACTGCGTTGCTACAAGTCGAGATCCCTCCAGGACATCCGCAAAATATCGCTCAAGTGTGCGGTGCTCCTTACCCTCCGGCGGCCCCCGGGCCACCTCGACGGCATCCATCTTTGCCCACCACATATTGCAACGAGCGAAGGCCATCCGGGCACCCTCGATGCAGACTGATCGCTTGACGATGTCTAGCCGCGGTCAAGCCTCCACCACCCGCTTCACGAGGCCAAATAACTGCTAGGTATAGCTTCGGCCGGCCATAGTCAGATTATTAAGTCCTTCATGGCTAGTTTGGCCATCCTGTGTAGCTCGACCAACTGTTTCAGTTGATCGGTAAAGGCCACCGTATGTTCTGGCACAGCATACTACGACCAGAATAGCTTCTCCGGAGAATCCCCTTCCCTGGCTCGGAAGAACTCCGCAGCATCGGATACACTGCGTGGCAGATCCACAAAAGCCCCTGGGCAACTCCGAATCCGGGTTAGTAAAAGGTACTTCCTCTCTGCATACTTGCTTTGCATGTTAAACGCCTTACCCGGTGCAATCTTCTTCGCCTCCTGGATCTCCTGGAGAGCGTCCGGGCCTCATTCCATGCGGCCTCTACGCTCTGACGAGCCTTGGTAAGTTCGGCCTCTCGAGCTGACGCCTCGTGCTGCAAAGCTTCACACTTCTTCACCATGTCCTCGAGATCCTTCTTGACCTAGCTGACCCGGGCCTTGAGCTTCTTACGGGCGGCTTGCTGTTGGACAACCTTTCCCTTGGCTTCGGCTAGGGCCTTTCTCAGGGCCTCGACCTCGGTCATCGCTTCTGTACAAATCATGGAATTTTGGTCATCGCATATCATTTTCTTCTTTTCGAATATATAACAGGTTATTGCTTACCTTGTTTCTCCTGGAGCTGCCTCTTCACTCGGCTCAGCTCTCCCTCGGCCTCCGCCAGTTTCTGCTTTAGTCCGGAGAGTTCGGCAGTATGCGAGGCCGCGGCCAGCAACGACGCATGTATTTAAGAAAAAATTAGTTGGTTTCCAGTCATAGGAGATTGATCCTCTGTCCGGTTTTTTCTTTCCGAACACCGAACAGTGTCTCAGGGGCTGTTGTCTACAGTGGGATTCTCTGCTTTTGGCATCACTTACCTCAAAACCAATCAGCAGGTTGCCGCATGCCTCGGTTAGTCCGCTCTTGGCGGACTGAACCCTTTCAATCACCGTGCCCATAAGGACACGGTGCTCATCCATAATGGAAGTGCCTCGCAGCGCTTCCAGCAGATTATCCGGTGCCCCTGGTTGGACAGGGGCCACCGGCGGAACAAGCATCCCCCTTCTTTTGAAGGAGGGTGCGTGCTAGATTTTGGAGCCCTCGATCTCCGGAATAGATCCCCCTTGGTGTCCGGCGATGGGGGTTTCACCTTTGGGCGCCTCCTGAGCCTCTCCCCCGTCGAGAACAGTCCTTCGAGACAGCACCTTCGAATCATCCCTGGTCTCGGGGGAGTGTGTGGCTAGCGGGGAGTGGCTGGCCATTGCCTTGGAATCCAGCGAGCCTCCTGACGAGGATCATGGAGGGCTGTTGTGGGCCACACTACAATAACATAACCAATCATCTCAATACAATGAGGAGGGGAAACTTCATGGGCGGATAAGGTATTAGTACTTACGATGTGGCCCGAGGCTTAGCGCGGGGGCGTCTCTCCGGACTGTCATCGATGTCCCATGCAGAGTTATCCGCGAGCGAGGCCTTCCCCTTTTTGGGCGCCTCCGCCTCCAGAGTTGCGGAGGCCTCCCTCTTCTTCCTCCCCCCATCAGGGGGAGAGTCGCTCCCCTCCTCCTCCTCATCTGTGTCGTCTTCGGCGGTGGGGGAATGGTCCTTGTCTTCGGACGTCGCGTCCGAGGTACCCTTGCGACGGGGGCCGCTTCGGACCCCCTTGGCCTTTCCTGTGGCCTTCTTCTCTGGTGCCTTATAAGGCGCCGGCTCCAGCATCTTTTCTAACTGCGGGATGACTGGCTCCTCGGGCAAGGGAGCAGGACACCGGATCTTCTTTGCCTTCTTCAACTAGTACTAAAAAAAGCAATGGTAATGAAAGCTTAGATATCATCCTTGAAACAAGCAAGTAAGGGATGTGTTGAAAACAACATACCTCTTTGGGTTGAAGTCCCATAGAGGACGGCTTCGGCTCTGGCAGGGAAGGATTCATCGCAACATCACTTGGATTATGTCGACAAGCTTGATGTCCCTATCGATCATACTTTGGATACGTGTTTGCAGCGCAATCAGCTTGTCCGACGAACACCAATTTGGGCTCTCCTCGACCCAGGAGGTGAGCCGCACGGGGGTGCCGGAGTTGAATTCGGCAGCCGTGGCCCAGGTGGCGTCGCGGGGTTCGGTGATGTAGAGCCATAGCTTCTTCCATTCCTTGACAGATTCCAGGAATGTGCCTTTTGGCCAAGAGACATTGGTGAGCTTGCTCACCATGGTGCCCCCGCACTCTGCGTGTTGTCCGTCCACCACCTTGGGCTTCATGTTGAAGGTTTTGAGCCACAACCCGAAGTGGGGTTGGATGCGGAGGAAGGCCTCGCACACGATGATGAACGCCGAGATATTGAGGAAGGAGTTCGGGGATAGATCATGGAAGTCTATCCCGTAGTAGAAAATTATCCCGCGGATGAAGGGTGGAGTGGAAACCCTAGCCCGCGGAGGAAATGAGGGATGAACACTACCCTCTTTTTGGGCTTCGGTGTTGAAGACGGTTGGCGATTTCCTTCGCTAGGTACCCGGCCGCCTGAAGCTTGGCGATCTCGGTGGAGAAGCCGCCGTAGGGGCACGCGTGGACGCCGCAATATCCCCAAGGTTCCTGGTGACGCGGGGCATGGTGGTGCAACGGTGTTAAGGCGAGAAAGAGCGGGGAGAGAGCGGTGGCGAGGCGCGGAGTGGGGAGAGAGCGGTGGCGAGGCACAAAGCGGGGAGAGAGCAGTGGCAAGGAACAGAGCGGAGGGAGGGCGTTGGATTTTATAAAGCTCGCCGGACACCGCGCGCCAAAACTAGCGCATGCCCGACCGCTTTTTCCCGCGTGCGCGCGATCCTTTCCCGACGTCCCTGCAATCTCTACTCTCTTGTCTATTGTTATATTGATTTTATATTTAATATTTATCTCTACTCTCTTCTCTACTATTATATTTATTTTATATTTTATATTTATCTATACTGCTCTACTCTCTACTCTTTTTTCTTTTAAAAAACAGAGTTGGTGATGATGGTGTGCAATTTATATCTGATGGATAGGAAGGAAACTATGGCAATTTTGCAGAAAGATACCCACACCCCTCTCCAGATTTGCAACTAAGGCCTTCCCTCATTCATCCTTTTCTCCTACAAGATAAACTACTCATACAGATGCATCTTGATGTTCCGTGCAATGCATGGGCATCATGCTAGTTCTAAAAAACTTTCCATCATTTGCCACACTACTGGTTGCAAATGAAGAACCTACCCAAGCACAACGCGATACAAGAGCGACGCACAATTACAAGCTGATATTCTGTTGGATAATGGAGGCTATAACCAATTACTTTTACAGGAACAATAGCAACTAGGAAATTTGAAGGGTAGGTATGAACAAAATTGGAACTGCACATGGACGGCTAAGTGATTCAATGTTGAGGAAATCGTTAACTAGTAGCTGCTCGGTCGGCTGGTGAGTAGGGGATTAATGGGCTAATCGGCAAGTTAATCGGCCATTTAATCAATTAATCGGACGATTTATCGGGTAATCGGCTACTCGGGGACCCTATGAGTAGGGATTAATCGGCAAGTTAACTGGTTAATCGGATGAATTCTTGAACAGGGGATTCAATACACACATTACCAATCGAGGAGGAGAACGATGGTCGCGGCGGCCTCTGTGCACATGGTCGGCAATGGGAGTTAGTTCATTGTCCACGACAGTGGTGCTTCTATGTTTGGCGTTGGCTTCCAGGAATCAGATCCAAGACCATGGAAGATGGTGACGGGGAAGAGACTCCGTGTACAACGACGATGGTGGACCGGCTCCAGTGCGATGTACGAGGTCATCGATGAGGCAGATGTGCTGCTGTGGACGAGTGCACCGATGTAGAAGGGGAGGAGCACGAAGGCTGCGGTGCCGTGGAGAAGTCTATTTACTATGGGGATAGAAAATGGGGAGTATTCAGGTGTACTACTCTGGGTGCCGGGGTGGGGTTGGCTGGGTAGGGTGAACCCGAAGTTACGAAAACAGCCCCCTACCAAGCGTCATCCGTAGGCTTGTTCCGAAGGCTATGATGGTAACTTCGCACTGCTCGAATCAGGGTCGCGGGAGATTTTCCCGCCGGCCTCAAAATTTTCTGACACTGAACTCCCCGTGTGGCATGTTGGGTGATTGGGCTAAGCAACTAGCGAGTAGTACTAGTAACTACTAGTACTCCCTCCGATTTTATTAACTCTGCATATTAGGTTTGACCAAAGTCAAACTTCCTAAAGTTTGACCAAGTTTATAAAAAATATAAACATTTACCATAACAAAAATGTATGATGTGAAAGTACATTCAATAATGAATCTAATGGTATTTATTTGTTATTGTGTATGTTAATATTTTTTGTTATAAACTTTCTGAGAGTTAACAAAACTTGACTTTGACCAATGATAATATGCGGACTTAAATAAAAATGGAGGGGGTACACATTCGTTTTCTTAGTTTGTAGTGAATTAATCATTTGTTGTAATTGTTAAACAAATATATTAGGCTACTGACTTGGAATGTAATGGCTATACAATTCAATAGTTACAATCGCTGTTGAATTCCAAGATGTATACGAGGTCTATAGTACTTCACAATATGCTCAAACTCACATAATCCCAGTCAAATGAGAATCTAAGTGTGTTTCATAGTTATTACTTTGTAGGATGCAACAAAACCAACCATAACTTTACATCATCCATTATAAAAGCAACATTTTGAACACATCCCAATGTGTGAATGAAACGTGTAGAGAGAGCTTGTGAAGATGGAGCAGATAGGGCGGGAAAGATTGTGTGTATGTGGGCACGAGAGTAGGAGACAAACCTAACAAGAGAGAGAGAGATAGAGAGAGAAAGAGAGAGGAAGAAGTTAGGTCTATGAGAAAGATGGAGACATGTAATATATGTAAGATGTGTGTGCATCCAGATTCAGTACACGTGGAAGGAGAAGAGACAATAGGTTTGATGAGAGAGGTGGAAAAACATGGACGAGAGGGGAAGGATATCGTGGGTTGAGGGATTGATAATTTTGTGTGGAAGACAGAGGGATTGGTAATTTTGTGCGGGAGAGAGAGGAGGGGGGGAGGAGTCAGTCAGGCCTCGTCACATCATCCTGCTTCCAAATGGCCCCACATTCTCTAGTGCAGTGTGGTCGCCGTCTTCGATCTCCTCGATGCCCTCTTTGAAGATTGAGGTGTTGTGAATGCTGGGGTGCAGATAAGCACAAGCGAGAGTGGTCGCCATATAACCTTGGATGGGGAAGAATTGTGTTCTCGGGGGAGGGGGAGTGTGTGTGCGGGTGTGTGTGTGTGTGTGTGTCAGATATTGAGAGAAATTAAACCTATGGAGAGAAATGTGTGTGTATGTGATGGAAATCTACATGCTAAATAGGGTTTTCACGAAGGGATTGTGCGTGCGAGATAGAGAGCGATGTGCGGGCCTTGAGGTGGGCAGGGGCCAGGTGAGGGTGTCAAAATATGTGCATTGATGCATGTGTTACATGCGATCATGCGAGGGACGGACGAATCGAGAGAGATGGTTGTTTTTTTGACCTGGAAGACTGCAGGGCTTACACCCCACAGCAATTTATTGAAAGAAGAAAGGTAACAAGTACAAAGTTCCTCAAGAGGAGGAACAAAGAAAAGAAAAAGCTATACTAGAAAGGCTAAAGAAGACTAAGAAAAGAAAGGCAAAAGCACTACAATGTACAACTAGGAGATGAAGAGGGTGCAAAAGATGGCCCTCAAGGAGGCAGGAAATCAATCCATTTTAGCAGAGCCTCCTTGTACTTGGTCTTGATTCGGTGTGAAAGAAGAGTAATGTCATGAATAAATCCATTTCTCCACTGCCTAAAAGTTGGGTTGACATGCCTAAAAGCCCTGTCATTCCTAACTTTCCAAATATTCCACCATGCAAGAAAAACCACCTCTGAGAAAAAGGGCTTTTGAAACTCCTTCCTTGCATGTAATGCAATTTGCACCATATCATTGCTGTCCATCCAGGAAACTTGCAGATAGTTACAGATGGTTGTTGTTTTACGGATGCTCCTCTCTCTCTCTCACACACACACACACGAGTACAAATAGAAGACCGTTCTCTCATGTATACACAACGTATCGGCATCTGTCTATGTCTCACTCATGCATGATCATTTGCACATTCACGCCTCTCTATGTCTCTATCACACGCACACCGTCTCCACATTGCCTTTCCGCCACAACGCACATATGGACACATAGACACGTTCTCTCTCAGTCACACACACAAAATCAGTATTAAAAAAACTAGGGCGCACCTAAAATGTCCAAATCCAAATAAACACGAACTAGAGCTAAATTCAAATATATGGAAATATTGTAGCGTCAAGAACTTTTCCAGGAAAAAAAGTTGACTATTATTCGGGGATTGTTTTCACACACACAAAAAGGTTCGGTGGATGTCCTTCGAGCGCGACACGATGAGCACCGTTTGATCGACCGCGTGGCCGCGATTCACGCGCTTGCACAAGATTCCGTATCGTGTCTGTGCTAACTAATATAAGCGCTGCCTCAGTCTAATGTTTACGTGTACTAGTACGGTTTTCTTTTAAGTTTGACCAACACTATATAAAACTAAACTAAGCTCCCATACGCGCAATCATCAATATGCCGCCGTTGTTGCGCATGCCGGCGCCCGCCTGCTCCGGCCAACCATTTCTCGCCCATCACCGCCGTGTCGCCGCCATCCCTGTGCCATGAAGCCTAAGGCTCGCCTGCTCACATTATCTGCAGTCCCTCCTCGATCGTGATGCCGTCATGTTACCAAGCACGCGAGTAGCTGCTGGTGCCGCGTCTATGCATGCAACATACGAAGAGGAGGATGAGCTATGCTCCAGCATGCCGGCGAGGAGGAACTAGCGGTCATTGTCATCTCCGCCCACGTGGAGGAGGCACGCATGGTGGCTGTCGCGGTGGAAGGCGGTCGCGCCTGTGCCGAGCCCGCAAACCGGGTACAGATATAGAATCTACCTTCGAGACCTTGAATGCCACGTGGATCCTGCAATCTTAAGGAGCAATTTGGGTCAGTCGACTCTTGTGAGCCATTGGATGCAACATGGATGGCTAGAAGGGCTTCTTCAACCTCCGAAGTTGATGCACTGTTCATCTTCTCAGCCCGCCACATGCCTAACCTCCTGCCACCGTCGCCCCGCCCTCCACTAAACCGCCTGCCACCGCCATGCTCCCCCCACCCCTGCCATCCGTGTAACCTTGGGCATGATCCATTTTTTCCAGCGAACTGCATTCCACACCCAACACTCATGAGATAGATCATGGGCACCCTGCCACCCTAATATAGATACTGGGGTAGCTTCTCTATCGTCTTCTTCCTTTGCTCCGTTGAACTTGTTTCACAAATCGACTGACCCAAATTATACTACTAGTAAGAACGTATTAAGTACAGTAGGAACAAGAAGATACAAGCAGTAGTACCACCTACAAGAAGAACAGTAGTAAGACATAGTACTAGTACTACTACTGTACGTACTAAAGAGTTCAAATAATGAGAAATAACATAAAGTTCAAATAACAAGAAAGAACATAAACATAGTTCTATTGGGGGCTCAGCACAACACACCCCTGAAAATAAAACTAAGCAACTAGTCCGCTTGACACTGTAGTAGAACCAGCAAGAGCGACGACACTGCCACTTTACTCAGAGTACGAGTCCACGTCCTCGACTTCGTCCTCGTCCCTCTTCCTCTTCCTCTTCGTCGCCGCTTCTTTGCTTGAACTGGTCACTAGGCTCTGCTTCTTCATCCAACCCTTATAGATATTTAAACAAAGGTAGGCATCCATTGCTGCGTATAGGATGTGATCTTCATCTATTGTCTTCGACTCCCATGAATGTTGAAACTCGTGGTGAGGTTTCTTCAGTTTAGCGTACGAAGGATCAACCATGGCTGCTAGCAGGGTCAGCATTGAAGGCTGAGAGGAGGACACCGGGCTTGCCTTCTGGAGATCAAAGGGCTGGCCTCCAATGAGGCCTACCCAACCTAGGACATCCCTGTCCTTCCTAAAGTCTACAATAACGAATTTCACTCTTTTGTCCTTGAGGAAGTTCTTGAAATCCTGGCACTCAATGTCAGCATGGCATATGTGGTAGACCAAGCACACGTTATGTACACAAACCTGGATCACGGCGGGCTTCTTCTTCTCTACCTCCTTTAGTATCTTCTCGCTTTCCAGGACTGTAGTGTACTCAACATCTAGCCCAGTGACCCACTCATCCTTTGAACTGTTGAACATGCGTAGGAAGCGAGCAAGGCATGCTTTCACCGTCGCGGATACACGGGTGTAGATGACGATGAACTCATCGCCGGTGATGGCTTTAACTTGGTATTCAGCGGCGACCATGGAGATTTGGGAGGCCATGGGTTTTGGAGGAGGGTTAGGACAAGTTGAACTGGTGTAATGTGAAAGGATGGGACGACTGGGAGAGAACTATTGTAAGGTAGAAGACGGGGACGAGTAGGGCGTGCGAAAGGCATGGGGTTGTTGGCTTGCCCGGTGGATAAACGGCTGCAAGCCCCTAAAGATTTCTCGAGGACTATGCGGGACCCACTAGATGTCATGTGTACTAGACCCATATCGTAGGCCTGACGGTATAGCTCTGCATGTTCGCACGCCATGCCGGCGTGTGGATGTAACTTCACTTAATTCCGTCAACCATCGCGCCTCCTATGACCTTCGCCTCCCTCGCGCGGTCGCGCCCTTTGAGACTTCGACCAGCTATAAATGAGCAATTTTTTTGCCTACTCCACATGCATGATACTCCCTCTGGTCATTTTTACTTCTGTTAACCGTTTGCAAAGTTTTTGACCAAATTTATACTAACAATATCAATATCTACAATATTGATTATAATGAGTATAAAAATATTGATTTGACATTGTGAATGTTGATGTACATTTTTCTATAAGTTTAGTCAAAGTAGAGGTACATTGACTTCAGACAAAACTTAAATGCACAATGCAGACTAGTTCCTCCGTCCAGGTGCGTGCCATGTCCTATCAAGTCATCACAACAAGGTTAGCTAACATGTCCTATCTAGTACTACTACCTCCCTTCTAGTTTAAAGGGATCGATTCAAAAATTTCACCTACTCTTCCCAAGATAGAGGCGATGGAATAGTTTTTGTAGTGGTTTCTAGAGTCTGGACTCCATCTTCAGGAACATTCGCTGCCGCCGGCAAGAATGCAAGGAGATGAACTAGAAAGGAAATGAGGCTGGAATGAATAGCTCCATATTTTATACAGTGGCAGAGGTGGGTAAATCTCTGCTATACCTCCGGTCGCAGGGACATGTCTCTATGCACACACATCTCACCCGTTGGTTCCAAGTAGATCAAACGGCTCACGTTGTCCAGAGGCAGACATACCATCACCACCAACTGAGATTTTTATAGGAGTGGTCACGTATGCATGTGGTGTAATTAATGCATCGGTTTACACAAATTTTTGAGAAAACGAGAATACTAATTAAGTACTTTTAAAAACTACAGAATTAATTCCACCATTCATCATCTACCTTGGTTGAAGAGATTTTCAAATTAATCCCTATAAACCGGAAAGGAGGGAGTACCACATTACCACCAGTAAGGCCAGCCTTAATCATCGCATGCAATAATTTAGTGCACCTTGAAATCTGAATGCGTGCTTAACTCTCCTTCTCCCTCCAGCAGTCCCACCACTCCACCCCGTGTGGAAAAAATCCGCATGCATGACTCTCCTCCCTCACGCTCATCCAATCCGTCGTGACCAGCAATATTTCCACCCCTTCCCTCACTCGTAATTTACTCCAACAAATATGCCCATGTACGTGCTTCAATTACTTAATTGCAGGTGCATTGGGTCACTAACATGTGGGCCCAACAGGCATCTGGCCCACATGTCAGTGATGCAACTGGACCTGCATTTAAGTCAGTGAAGCTCAGTCCATATATTACGTAGGTGTGCCATTGCTCGCTATAAATACTGCGCCTTCCACGGCATTCACAAGAACGCGCACGCTCATTGCTATCTCCTCCCCCTCCCTCTCACGTCGACCACCATGGCATCGCCACTCCCAAGCCCTAGGCGCCCCTTGCTGCACCGCGCGGATGGTCACGCATCACCATTCCGTTCCTCTCCGCCACTAGTCGAGGAGGACGCGTCGGCGTTCTGCTCCTCCCTGCGACACGTCGAGGTGGATGCGTCAGCATTGCCAATCTCGCCAGCACGCGCGTCGAAGGACCCGTCGGCTCCCCGCTACGAGGAGAACGTCGTGCCGCCCGCCGAGCCCCCCAGGCTTGAGGAGCTTTGGAAAGAAATGGATGTCGCCTTGTGGGAGGCTTTGCCTCCGGCAGAGCACGCCAAAATAGAGGCGGAGAAGAAGGCCGAGGAAGAGAAGTGCGCTACAGGGCAAGCTACCTGGCAGGCGTATATCGCGTCCAAGAGAGTCAGGCAATTGGCTCTTTGGCAGAAGGCTCGTGCGAGGGCCGTGAGGGTGGCGGAGGACGCCCGTGCCCAAGCCCTGAGTGCAGTCAGGCCCAAGCGCCTACTCTACGCTTGGTGGTACGTGTACCGGGTGCACGCTTCTAGCAAGGAGGAGTACCTATTGGCGCCGGATTAGCACACTGGTGAGATCGCGCTCGCCCGCCAGCAAGCCGCCAATCAGCACCTCACGAGTTGCGAGGTTGAGGAAGAGGCATTGTGTCGGTGCGCTGGGAAACGGACGCACATCATGGCACTCGTGGCACGCCGCAAGCGCTCCTGCGAGCGCCATGGCTTTTATTAGGAATATAATTTAGTTCCATACGGCGATCTCTTTAGTTTTGGGATGCAAATGATAAATCCTGAACGTTCAAGAATTATTAGCGGCCTTAATTAAGTATGTATAAAAGGAAAAGTTTGGAAACATTGTGTATCCGTACGCATTTTGTAAGTACGTGCATATAGCACAAACTTTACTATATACTATCGCACTACATGTCTCTCTATATATGCTTGCAGACTGTGCTACTCCCTCCGTCTAGGTGAATAAGTCATCTTTGGTTGTGCACCGTGACCAAGAAGGAGGGAAGACTTATACAAATAGACAGAGGGAGTACTACTATTACTTATGTACGTGTGAATGCGTGTTTTAACATTATGATGCGGTTTTTGCAAAAGTAGAAAAATAGAACTAGTCAAGCGTGGGAAACGATTCAATGCAAAAATACTTGTTTGATTGTTTACTTTTAGCTTCCTTCTCGGTGGTTATTTCTCAATTGTACTTTTGTGACGCCCCGAGACCGATGCGCTAGGTGTCTTCCAGTTATTCGCTGACGTTGCCATGTCTTTCGCTTGCGTGTTGTATCTTGTCATGTCATCATGTGCATTGCATCATCATATTTTCGAAAACTTGCATCCGTCCCGGTCTCCTCGTTCTTTCCGTTGTCCGTTCTCAGCCCAAACACACTTGCACGCGCCCGCGGCACCTCTGAAATACTATTTTATAAGTGGCTGGAAATGTTCTCGGTATGGGATGAAAGTTGGCGTCCGGTGTTGTTATGTTGTTAGTAGGTCGCCTGCCAAGTTTCATCGCATTCACAGTTTGTTTGATGCCCCAACAGTTAACTATAGCGGCATTATTGTCAGTCTAACGTCGGACGTTTTCGGTCTCGGGAAACAGTTGCCGGGCCTCTCTCTCTTCTTTTCTCTCAGCTTGAGACCGTCTACACAGTCCACTACCTGCCTCCAGGCCCAACCTAACCTCTCTCGGTTATGATGTGGCCCTCCTCGCGCACACGTCCGAAAGCTGTCCCGGACCCGACCCGGGTGGTCGTCACCGATGGGTCCGGATCATCCCCAAACATCTACAAAACATCTTCGTTTTTCTTTTTGGTCTCCCTAGCCTATTTATCTCGAGCGTCCGATCCAAATCGAAGGGACCGGATTAGCCCCTACCAAAAATCCTATTGCTATATATAGTGGCAACCCTAGACTAATCCCTAAATTCAAGCCCGCTTGTCCCATCCATTCCGTGTCCGCCGCCGCCACCATCTTCTTGGGGATCCGTGCTGCCCAACCTCCAGCCGCCACCCACTCTCCCTTGAATCCTCCATCGAGCCAACCAGAGCATCGCCCGATCCCCTTCTCCTTGTTTTTTCCTCCACCCACCAACGGGAGCCCGAGCTCCTTCTCCCCGACCCCGAGCACTCGACCCACCTCGCCGGTGCCTCCTCCTCCAAATTCGATCGGGAGAGGAGCTCCCGATCTAAAGCTTTCTTGCGCCCACGGTCCAGCGTGCCCGTTCCAAGGCCTGGCCTCTTCCTCCTCTGCCCGACACCCACCGTCCTCGCAGTCTCCCGCAGCCTCCCGTTGCCGCGACCCCGTTCGCCTCGTCGGGCCGAAGCTTGCCGTCACCGGTGACAGCAACATCGTCGTCGCCCTCCTCCTCTCCTCCCGTGCGCGCATCCACTCAACCCTGTCGCCCTCCGTCTTCATCGTCGCACCGCCCGTGCTCCTCCGCACTGTCCAACAGCAACAGCGTACCCCAGCGCCCACTCCTTTCCTCCGCTCGTGGCACCAAGCCCGAGCCTCCCGTCGCCAAACGCCACCGTGGCCTGCCACCGGAGCCAGACTGGACCATGCCGCAGCTCCTCTGCCTCCTTCCTTTCTCTCTTTCTCCTTCTTCTCTGTCGTTTCTCTCTCCCTCCTTCTCGCGGCTCACCTTGTCTGTCTCTCTCTTTTTTGGTTTCATAGGAACACCGACGCCGCTGAACGAGCACCATCGGGACGCCGCCATCGCCTCGTCCACCTGATCTATTTCACTCCACCGCCGCCTGCCGTTTCCTGCCCTTGCCTCACGCCAGTGTGCAGCCCTCGCCGTCGCGTGTTCTTCCGTTTCCAGCGTTGTCTATGCGTCGAGTTCTACCTCTGTTCTTCTGCAATGAGGAGCATCAAGTTGTCCATGTGTTGACCACGTCCCCCTACCTTATCGATCGATCTAGACAGGAGCAGCCCAGCAACCGCGGCCTGCCCGCTCCCCTGCCGGACCCTCCTCTCCGTCGAACGGGCCGAGGCCCACTGGGTGAGCTGACCCCAGCGCCCCACCCTTTTGTTTTTTCTCTCTATTGGGCTAGCCTGCAGATTCAGTCCGATTGTGTTTTTTTCCTGTCCAGCGAATTTCCAATTTATCCCAGAGAGTGCAGTTTTACAGAATAGACCCTCTAGTTCATACATATCATATCTCACCAACCGTGCATCGGATTAAAATAAGTTATATATGAAAAATGCTTAGAATTTTGTGTAGTTTAATAATATGCCACTTTCATCTATGTTAAAATGTTTAAAATTGATGTTTGCTTAAATTTGCTTCAATAGCATGTTAAAATGCTTTATTTCACAACTAAATAACCGTAGCTCCAAACCTAACTAAATAACCGTAGCTCCAAACATAACTTAAATAGCATGTTAAAATGCCTAGTTTAACATGGTGCACTCTTCTTGCATGTTTAATAATGCTAAAATATGGTTTAGGACAGAACAGTACCAAATCCTTATTTTGCACATGAGGTTTTTCCGGACTTGTTGCTTGTTGTTCCGGCCTCATTTAAACGTGCCTAGATGTGTAGTTTACTTATGCTTCACCTCTTGCCATGCTAACCAACATTTAATATTGTTGGTTAAATAAAAAAGAGTGAACTAAATAAGTCATGTGGTGTTCTCGGCAATATGCAACTCATTGCATATTGAGCTCCACTTAATTTGTAGGATTGTTTGTGCACTTTACCATGCCATGCTTCATTAAACCGGACATGCATCATACTAGGTTGTGCATCATACCATGTTTATGTGATGGTTGTTTACTATGTTATTTGCTTCTTTCCGGTGTTGCTTCTTCGGGTTAGTTCCGATAACGTTGCGTTTGTGAGGATCCGTCCGACTACGTCCGTTTGTCTTCTTCATGGACTCATTCTTCTTCCTTGCGGGATCTCAGGCAAGATGACCATACCCTCGAAATCACTTCTATCTTTGCTTGCTAGTTGCTCGCTCTATTGATATGCCGCGATACCTACCACTTGCTTTATCATGCCTCCCATATTGCCATGTCAAGCCGATAACCCACCTTTCCTAGCAAATCGTTGTTTGGCTATGTTACCGCTTTGCTCAGCCCCTCTTATAGCGTTGCTAGTTGCAGGTGAAGATGAAGTTTGTTCCTTGTTGGAACATTGATATGTTGGGAAATCATAATATCTATTATTTTAATTAATGCATCTATATACTTGGTAAAGGGTGGAAGGCTCGGCCTTATGCCTGGTGTTTTGTTCCACTCTTGCCGCCCTAGTTTCCGTCATACCGGTGTTATGTTCCTTGATTTTGCCTTCCTTACGCGGTTGGGTTATAATGGGAACCCCTTGACAGTTCTCCTTGAATAAAACTCCTCCAGCAAAGCCCAACCTTGGTTTTACCATTTGCCACCTAACCCTTTTTCCCTCGGGTTTCCGGAGCCCGAGGGTCATCTTTATTTTAAACCCCCGGGCCAGTGCTCCTCTAAGTGTTGGTCCAAACTAGAGCACTGTGTAGGGCCGTCCCTTGGCAACTTGGGTTACGTTGGCTCCTGTACGCTTAGCTTATCTGGTGTGCCCTGAGAACGAGATTTGTGCAGCTCCTATCGGGATTTGTCAGCACAGCGGGTGGTCTTGCTGGTGTTGTTTTACAATTGTCGAGATGTCTTGTAACCGGGATTCCGAGTCTGATCGGGTCATCCTGGGAGAAGGAATATCCTTCATTGACCGTGAGAGCTTGTGATGGGCTAAGTTGGGACACCTCTGCAGGGTTTTGAACTTTCGAAAGCCGTGCCCGCGGTTATGGTCAGATGGGAATTTGTTAATGTCCAGTTGTAGAAAACTTGACACTTAACTTAATTAAAATGCATCAACCGTGTGTGTAGCAGTGATGGTCTCTTCTCGGCAGAGTCCGGGAAGTGAACACGGTTCTTGTGTTATGCTTGGACGTAAGTAGTTTCAGGATCACTTATTGATCACTTCTAGTTCACGACCGTGCATTACTTCTCTTCTCGCTCTCATTTGCGTAAGTTAGTCACCATATATGCTAGTGCTTGCTGCAGCTCCACATCACTACCCCTTTCCTACCCTTAAGCTTAAATAGTCTTGATCTCGCGGGTGTGAGATTGTTGAGTCCTCGTGGCTCACAGATACTTCCAAACAGTTGCATGTGCCAATGATACCAGTGCAGGTGGCGCAACCGAGCTCAAGTGGGAGTTTGATGAAGATCGTGTTCATTGTGTTGTTTCGTTTCCTTTTGATCAGTAGTGGAGCCCAGTTGGGACGATCGGGGATCTTTTGCATTAGGGGTTGTCTTTCTTTATTTTGGTTCCGTAGTCGAACCCTAATTGTATTCTGGATGATGTAATGCTATATTTATGTATTGTGTGAAGTGGTGATTGTAAGCCAACTCTTTATCCCTTTCTTATTCAGTACATGGGACGTGTAAAGATTACCCCTCTTGCGACATGCCTACTATGTGGTTATGCCTCAAAGTCGTGCTCCAACACGTGGGAGATATAGCCGCATCGTGGGTGTAACAAGTTGGTAATCAGAGCCTTCCCCGACTTAGGAGTCCCCTGCTTGATCGAATCACTAGCGTCGTTGAGTCTAGAAAAATGTTTTGAGTCTTATAGGATTATATATATCGGAGAGTAGGATTCTTTTTACTCCTCAGTCCCTTCGTCCCTCTGGTGAGGCCTCCTGACGTAGAGTTTTGACTCTTCTCTCCTCAAATTTCATGAATTTTTTTAGGATCACACGGGTATCTTGGAATCGTTCCGATGATTTTGTGATGAGAACATTATTCTTGGTGCCTCCTGACATTTAGGGGTTGTGGCAGTGTCCCGGGGAGTTGAGCTCCGAGGTGTTGTCGTCACAATTTTATCAATGTAGTTCTAGAATACCTGAGTTTCACCGACAACAAAAATCTCTTTTATGCAGTTGTTGGTGAGATAACCTCGACGCCACCCAGTACTGGGGCGGGAGTTCGGGAGTATTGCCATAACTCGTATAACAGATGCTTTTCGAAGGTTGAGGTAAATGATTTCCGAAGGTTTCTTGGTTATGTGTTGAAGGATGGATACAGCTGGATGTAGGATTTGTTAGTTTGGGTGAGATATTATGCTTCCCTTGTATCCCCAACACCTGATTGCATAACCAGAAAGTTTCGAGAGTTTATAAGGGGGAATTTAAGTAGCTCCTAGGATATCTTTCCGACAGATGCATGATATGAGATTGGGGTTCGATGTCTAGTGGTCCGCCTATCCACGGTTGGTTTTACAGTGGTCTCGTTGTGTCTTAAAGAGTCCTTGGCTATGTTGACTCGGGGACGCTTCGTATGTCATGTGCACTGCCTTCTACATGATGGTGCTGTACGATCGAGCCCGTGTGGGCCCCACCACGAAAACTTCGGATGAAATCTCTATCATATTTTTGTTCCGGCTTATTTTGCAAGTCAATCCTTTGTTTTGGTTTGAGTTGTGGTATTCGAGTTGCTTCAATGTCAAATGTTGATTCCATACCTTCCCTAAGTGGTGTTCTCATATTCCTATGTGAATACTAATCCTTCTTGATCATCGAGGTTGGCATGTCAATTCTTTTTCAACCGGCTTGTTTCTCTTCAAGTGGAACCGGTCATTTTCGACATCCGCACGATCTATTCTAAGTTCTCTCAACGGTGTTTGTTTCATCCTTCCCAAGCTGCCTTTGTTTTCCCACCCTCCCACCCTTTTCCTCAAGGACTTGGTTTTCTTAATCAAGTATCCATCTTATGAATGTGAAGACTTTTCATTCTTGTCTTTCAATGTTCTTATCCGATGATTCTCATGAATATTCTAATGGAGCTTCAAGTTCATCATTCTTTGTTATTTCTTTCTTCTCCAGTGGATTCAATACAAGTTTTCGGTGTTGATCGTATTCCCTTCCTCGCTTCAAGTGCTTTCGTATGCCGGTGTACCTCTTAATCATCCACTTCTCGCTATTCAATTATTCCGGAGTGCTGAAAATATCTCAGAAGACTCAAGTTCCATTCTCAATTCGCTCAAGTCCTTTTGAGGATGTTATCTCATTCAAGCCATTTAAATCAACCGGTGCAATCTCCTTTTCAAGTAATTGTTCAACGGTGTTTCTTTTGAGTGGGCCCTAACCCACAGGTCTTTTCCCAGGATCTTACCTAAATTTTCTAATTTTCCCCGGAGCTATTCTCAAATTCATTTCAAAGTTGACGTAAGAATGAAATACCATCAGTCACATGTCCTTCTCTAAGATCTTTCAAATTATTTTCATCGTTGGTTCAACCTTTCTATTCTTCATTCCAGAGTGCCTCTATAATTCATGGTGGTGTTTTCTCGTCGTTATTCCCGAATTTTGAAGACTGAAGAAGAGTTTCTCTTAAATCTTGCTCCGTTCTCGTGAAAATTCATGGTTCTATTTTGATGCCATCCTCTCATAATTGTTTTCGATTGTGAGAATTCTTTTCACCCATCCGGAGTAATTCATGAGTCTTTTCAGTTTGATTCTTCGGAGCACATCATCTCAGAATTATTCATTCTCAGCTTTCAGCTCTCATTCTCTAAATCTTACCGGTGCATCATTCGAGTATTCTCTAATCAGCTCATGATATCCTTGTTTCTCGTGTATCTAAATTCTCTCAAGTATCTTCGTTCATTTTCTAATTCTCCCCGGTGTTTCTTTATCTTTTCTTTGTTCATCTTCAATTCTTACGGTGGTTCGTTCAAGAGTTCTCTTCTTTGGTTATCATATCAATTCATTCGTTTTTTCCAATCCCACCGATGGTTCGTTGAAGACCTTCCCAAGTTTTTGCTATATCTCTCTTAATCCTTTCAACGAGAATAAGTAGTATGCCAAATCCATTGTTTCTCATCAATTTAATTGGTGAAGGATTGACATAATGTAATTCTTATTCTTGTTTTCATAGAGTAAATTCAATTCCTTATTCCGGAGGTTAATCAAAATTCTCAGTTTCAATTGATTCATCTTTTCTTTTCCCGGAGTTCCAAGCTCTCTCAATTATATCGTCGCGAAGATCCATTTAAATTATTGCAAGGCCTCACCTTGTGTTTTCAACTTCTCTTTCTTTCGTCATCCTTTTATTACCGGAGTTCTTCATGGAGGCTCTACATGGTGGCTCGACAAGGATTCTTTTCAATATTTGATCGTTCTTCAAGATTTCTCTCGAAGTTTTGATCTGCCAAGCTATACTCAAAATAGACATGGTGTTCAACACATGTCTTGTTTTGAGGAGTTCAAGCATTCTTCATCTTGCATTCCAAAGTGCAATTCTTTCATATCTCATCTTTTGAGGTGGTGTTATGTCACTCTTGACAATTTCTCTTCGTATGTCATGATTCAATAGTTGTGAGGAATGGGATAATTAAATCCATCATTTTCTTCCTTGGAGTTATCTTGGTATAGATCTCACCTAAAAGCCTTCCATTGAGAATGTTGCCATTATGGTGCTTATCTATGATCCAATTTCCGCTTTTCATCTCGATGAAGGAGTTTTTCATCTCCTTGTTGATATCAATCCAACCTATTGCTTTCGTTAGCGGCAGAATTTCACCTCAAGATTTCGACATGTTTTCCATAAGCCCACAACAAGCATACTCTTTTCGTTGTTGGTTGTCCACCAACTCCTTTCGACCCTTCTCCTAAAGATGTTTTTCAAGCTCATTTGAGGTAGAAAATGTTGTTTTCCCCTTCGTTCTTTTCATTCCATTCTTTTATTTTCTTCCGGAGGCTTTGTGATGTTGTTGCTATTTTCACCCATCATCTCATTTGTTCAAAGATCATGTTCTTTTCGTGCTTATCCATTTAACCGGAGTGTCGTGTCCTTCATTCAAGTTCTCTCATCTTATCAAGTTTTTCCATCCCTTCTCAACCGGAGTGCTGTCTGAAGTCGTTCTTACCCCTTGTGCCATCCTTCCAATAGTTCCGGAGGCAGTGTGTTGTGATTTCATCAAGTATATTCTCATCTTATCAAGTTCTTATTCAATTCCTTTTCTTTTCAGTCGGAGTGATGTCCAATTTATATCATTCTTATTCCTTCTCTATCTTGTTTAACCGGAGTGTTGTGTCCATCATTCCTCTTCTAACCGGACTCTCATCCAAGTGCTTTCATTTTGCCAAGGTCATATTCTTTACCTTCCATTCCCAACCGGAGTGTTGTCGTAATTGATTTTTATCGTTCCTTGTACATCTTGTTTCAACCGGAGTGCTTGCATGTACTTTTTGTCCATTGTAGCCCTTTTCTTATGTCTATCAACCTACAAGGTTCCCGTAATGTTCCTTGTTCCTCTTTTCTAACCGGGTGTTTCCAACTTTGTTCATCTTCGTTGTATTCTTTCTTACAATTTGTTCAACCTCGCAAGGTTCTTTGGTTTCACTCTTTTGTCAAAGGAGCAACTTAGTTTACCTCTCCTCTTCTCTTCCTCTTCTGTTTCTCTCCGGTGCCATCCTAGATCTTGGGATGAGATCCTCTCGTAGTGGTGGAGTGTTGTGATGCCCCGAGACCGATGCGCCAGGTGTCTTCCAGTTATTCGCTGACGTTGCCATGTCTTTCGCCTGCATGTTGTATCTTGTCATGTCATCATGTGCATTGCATCATCATATTTTCAAAAACTTGCATCCGTCCCGGTCTCCTCGTTCTTTCCATTGTCCGTTCTGAGCCCGAACACACTTGCACGCGCCCGCGGCACCTCTGAAATACTATTTTATAAGTGGCTGGAAAATGTTCTCGGTATTGTAACGCCCATGATGCGGCTATATCTCCCACGTGTCGGAGCACGACTTAGAGTCATAACCGCATTGTAAGCAATGTCGCAACCCTGTTCAAGAATTCCTCCGATTAACCAGTTAACTTGTCGATTAATCCCTACTCATAGGGTCATCGAGTAGCCGATAAACTGATAAATCGTCCGATTAATTGATTAAATGGCCGATTAACTTGCCGATTAGCCTATTAATCCCCTACTCGCCAGCCAACCGAGCAGTTACCAGTTAACGATTTCCTCAACAATAGTCGCAAGTGAGGTAATCTTCACACAACCCATGTAATACATAAGGAAAAGAGATACATAGTTGGCTTACAATCACCACTTCACACAATACATGAATAAAACATTACATCAACCAGATACAAACAAAGTCTAAAAGAAGACTACCCCAAATGCATCACAGATTCCCGATCGTCCCAACTGGGCTCCACTACTGATCAACTGAAAAATGGAACAACATAACGAACACGGTCTTCATCGAGCTCCTCCTTGAACTCGGTTGTGTCACCTGCACGGTAACATCGGCACCTGCAAACTGGTTTTGGAAGTATCTGTGAGTCACGGGGACTCAGCAATCTCACACCCTCGCGATCAAGACTATGTAAGCTTATAGGAAGGGTAACAGGTATGAGGTGGAGCTGCAGCAAGCACTAGCATGTATGGTGGCTAACTTACGCAAATGAGAGCGAGGAGAGAAGGCAAAGCGCGGTCGAGAATCTATGATCAAGAAGTGATCCTAGAACAACCTACGTTCATGCATAACTCCAACAACCATGTTCACTTCCTGGACCCTGCCGAGAAGAGACCATCACGGCTACACACGCGGTTGATGCATTTTAGATAAGTTAAGTTTCAGGTTTTCTACAACCGAACATTAACAAATTCCCATCTGCCCATAACCGCGGGCACGACTTTCGAAAGTTCAAATCCCTACAGGGGTGTAGCAACTTAGCCCATCACAATCTCTCACGGTCAACGAAGGATATTCCTTCTCAAAAGACAATCCGATCAGACTTGGCATCCCGGTTACAAGACATCTCGACAATGGTAAAAAAAGTCCAGCAAGACCGCCCGATGCGCCGACATCCTGATAGGAGCTGCACATATCTCGTTCTCAGGGCAACACCGGATGAACACTACGTACAGCTAAAACCAGCCCTCAAGTTTCCCCGAGGTGGCGCCGCAAGTGGCTCAGTTTCGGACCAACACTGGCCTAGGGGGTTAAAATAAAGATGACCCTCGGGATGCACGACTCCCAAGGGAAAAGGCTAGGTGGCAAATGGTAAAACCAAGGTTGGGCCTTGCTGGAGGAGTTTTATTCAAGGTGAACTGTTAAGGGGTTCCCATTATAACCCAACCGTGTAAGGAACGCAAAATCAAGGAACATAACACCGGTATGATGGAAACTAGGGCGGCAAGAGTGGAACAAAACACCAGGCATAAGGCCGAGCCTTCCACCCTTTACCAAGTATATAGATGCATTAATCAAATAAGAGATTTTGTGATATGCCAAGAAAATATTCATGTTCCAACAAGGAAAAAACTCCAATCTTCACCTGCAACTAACAACGCTATAAGAGGGGCTGAGGAAAGCGGTAACATAGCCAAACAACGGTTTGCTAGGACAAGGTGGGTTCGGGGCTTGGCTTAACAATATGGAAGGCATGATATAGCAGGTGGTACGTATCGCAGCATAGGCATAGAAAAAGAGTGAGCATCTAGCAAGAAAAGATAGAAGTGATTTCAAGGGCATGGTCATCTTGCCTGAGATCCCGCAAGGAAGAAGAACGAGTCCATGAAGAAGACAAACGGACGTAGTCGAACGGATCCTCACCAACGCGATGTTATCGGAACTAACCCGAAGAAACAACACCGGAAAGAAGCAAACAACATGGTGAACAATCATCACATAAGCATGGCACGATGCACAAACAAGTATGGTGCATGTCTGGTTTAATGAGGCATGGCATGGCAAAGTGTAGAAACAATCCTACAAATTAAGTGGAGCTCAATATGCAACTCCGTTGCATAGTGATGAAACACCACGTGACTTATTCAGTTCCCTCTCGTTTATGTACTCAACAATATTAAATGTTGTTAAACATGGCAATAGGGTGAAGCAAATGAAAACTACCTATCTAGGAAGGTTTAAATGAGGCCGGAACAACAAACAACAAGTCTGGAAAATCCTCATGTGCATATTTCAAAGTTGGTACTGTTCTGCCCTATACACAATTTTAGAGTTGTTAAACATGCAAAGTGAAGCCACCATGTTAAACTAGGTATATTTCTACCCCATTTACATATAAAGTTTGTTTAAAACCGAGCTACGATTAATTAGTTATGAATTAATCATTTTAGCAAGTTTTTAAAGAAAATTTAAACAAACAACATTTTAAGCATTTTAAACATGGATGAAAATGACATATTATGAAACTAGACAGAAACCTAAGCACATTTCATATATAACTTATTATAATCCGATGCACCATTTGTGAGTTATTAAATGAATGAAGTGCAAGGGTTTTTATGGAAATTGGCGTTCACAGGATAATAGGAAAAACGTTTAGGAGAAAAAAAATATAGAGCTGGGCCAAATCTGGAGCGCTGCTCACATTGGGCCAACAGGGAGCTGGCAGATCTGGGCCATGTAGCGATCTGGCGCTGGGCTTCGGCAGGTTGGACGGTCAACGCGCGGCGGCAGCGTTCGACGTCTCGGTCCTGAAGCAGGGGATCGAGTAGGCTGGACTTGGTGCTGGGGTTCGAGCTTGCTGGTTCGACAGGGAAACAGCGGCAGCAGCGGACCCGGTCGAGAAGAGGCCTGCAGGCGGCAGGTCCGGGCAAGGGGCAAAGTCCACGCGGGCGCGGTGGATCCGGCCAGTCCGAAGGTCAGGCAGGCGATGCTGCTCCTTCTGTTCGACAGGGAAGGGGAGAGCAGGGGAGGTCAGAGAAGGCAAAAGATAGAGAGACGGGGACGTGCGACGGCGGGGTCTCACCAGTGAGGTCCGGCTTGGGATGGTGCGGACGAGAGCTCCTCTCCTGAACCAAAATGAGCATGGAGGCGGGCAAGCACTGTTCCTGGACGGCGTGGAGGGAGGCATGGGGCCTGCTGGTTCGGTCGTCGGGACGAGCTGCTCCTGAACCCCTCAGGATCGAGCATAGGAGAGGCTCCGGTTAGTGGGATGGGTGGATCAAATGCGAGGTGATTGGCCTGGTTGAGAAAACAAGGAGGCTGGCGTTGTGGATGGATGGATTTGATAGATGGCGGCGGCGGCTGATCCTAGGAGGGAGGAGCCTGTAGGTGGCGGCGGCTAGGGAGGACAAATGTCCTAGTTTTTAGGGTTTGGTCTAGATTTACACTAGGGAGTCTATATATAGTAAGTGGATTTTCTATAGGGGCATTTGGTCCCTTCGATTTTAATCGGACGGTCAAGAATAAATAGGCTTGGAAGTCCTAATAATAAAACGGTGATATTTTGTAGATGTTTGGGGATGATCCGGATCCAACGGTGGCGACAGTCCGAGTCGGGTCCGGGACAGCTTTCGAACGCGCGCGCGAGGAGGTCCGATGCACTGCGCAAAGACGTGTATGCATGGGCTTGGGTGGACTGTGGAGAGCGGGTTGGGCTGAGATGAGAGGAGAGGAGTGCAGCTCGGCAACTGTTTCCGGAGACCGAAAACGTCCGATGTTAGACCGGCTATAATGCCGCTATAGTTTAACGGTTGGGCTATCGAACGAACTCCAAATGTGATGAAACTTGACAGGCGGTCTATCTACACTATAATAAGACCACACGCCGACTTTCAAACCATTTCGAGAACATTTTCTGGCCACTTATAAATTACTATTTCGGACATGCCGCAGGCGCGTGCAAGTGTGACTGGGCTCAAAACGGGCAACGGAAAGAACGGGGAGACCGGGACGGATGCAAGTTTTGAAAACACGATGATGCAATGCGGATGATGACATGGCAAGATGCAACATGCAAGCAAATGACAAGGCAAAACAACGAATAACTGGAGGACACCTGGCACATCGGTCTCGGGGCGTTACAACACTCCACCACTACGAGAGGATCTCATCCTGAGATCTAGAATGGCACCGGAGGGACAACGGAAGAGAAAGAGAAGAGGTGAAACTAAGTTGCTTCTTTGACAAACGAGTGAAACCAAAGAACCTTGAAAAGGTTAAGCCATTTCGAGAAAAGAATACAACGGAGAAGAACGAAATTGAAAACACTCTGTTAGAAAAGAGGAACAAGGAACCTTACTAGAACCTTGTAGGCTAAATGACATAAGAAAAGGGTTGGAATGGACAAGAAGTACATGCAAGCACTCCGGTTGAAACGAGATGTACAAGGAACGATAAAGGTCAGTTACAACAACACTCTGGTTGGACATGGAAGGTAAAGAATATGAACTTGGAAAAATGAAAGCAGTTGGTTGGGACTCCGGTTAGAAGAGGAATGATAGCCACAACACTCCGGTTAAAACAAGATAGAGACAAAATAAGAATGATATAATTTGGATAGCACTCCGGCTGTAAATGGAAAGAATTCAACATGAACTTGACAAAACAAGATGATGGTTCGAAGAGAGCAACATCACAATGCCTCCGGAAGAAATGAGAGAAAGGAATGGAAAGAACGGAGATGAGAGAACCAACCTCTCTCACAACTGAACTTGAGAGCACTCTTATGAAGGGTTGAATGGAGTTGTTGGAAATCAACAACAAAAGATATGATTTCCAATGGTCTTAAGGAAAAACATCCCCAAATTAAGAGGTGAAGACCAACCACTAATGAAATCAATCAATTGGATTGAGATCAACAAGGAGATGAAAACTCCTTCATCGAGATGAGAAGCGGAAATTGGATCATAGATAAACACCATAATGGAAACATTCCCAATGAAAGGCTTTAGGTGAAATCTATACCAAGATAACTCCAAGGAAGAAAATGATGGGTTTAAATATCTCATTCCTGACAACTTTTGAATCATGAAACATGAAGAAAATTGTCACAAATGACATAACACCACCCCAAAATATAATATAAAAGAATTGCACTTCGAAATGCAAGATGAAGAATACTTGAGCTCCTCTAAAAAGAAACTCGTTGAACACTTCGAGAAGGAATTAAATCATTGGTGAACCATCATGTAGAACATCCATGAAGAACTCCGGTAACAAAAAGGATGATCAAGACGGAAGGAAAAAGAAGTTGAAAACACAAGGTGAAGCCTTGCGATGATTTAAATGGAGCTCCGCGACGAGATAAAGCGGAAAAACTTGGAACTCCGGAAAAGAAAGATGACCAAATGAACTCAAGAATTTTGATGAACCTCCGGGATAAGGAATTAATCACTTGGGTGAAACACGAATAAGAATTACATTTTGTGCGTCCTTCACCAATATAGATTGATGACAAGAAACGGATTTTGCATACTACTTATTCTCGTAAAAAGGATTAAGATAGATATAGCGCCAACTTGGGAAGGTCTTCAACGATCCACCGGAAGGATTGAAAACAACGAAAGAATTGATATGATAACCAAGGAAGAGAACTCTTGAATGAACCACCGTAAGAATTGAAAATGAACGAAGAAAAGATAATGAAACACCAGGAAGAATTAGCAAATGAACGAAGATACTTGTGGGGATATAATTATATGAGAACAAAGAGATCACAAGCTGATTAGAGAATATTTGAATGATGCACTGGTAAGATTTGGAGAACAATAGCTGAAAGATGGAATGAATAATCCCGAAATGATGGCCTTTGAAGAATCAAACTAAAATACTCTTGAAATGCTCCGGATGGATGAAAAGAATTCTCACAATCGAAAACCAATTATGAGAGGACGGCATCAAGCTAGAACCATGAATCTTGAAGAGAATGGAGCAAGATTTGGAGGAAAACTCTTCTTCGATCTTCAAAATCTAAGAATTACAACGAGAAACACCACCATGAATTATTTAGACACTCCAGAAGAATCAAAACGAAGAGGTTGAGCCAGTGATGAAAAGAATTTGACTGATCTTGAAGAAACACATATGACTGATGATAATTCATTCTTACGTCTAACTTTGAGTAAATTTGAGGATAGCTCCAGGAAAATTAGAAGAGTCAGGTAAGATCCTGGGAAAAGACCTGCGGGTTAGGGCCCACTCAAAGAAACACCATTGTAATGATCTTGAAGAGAGATTACACCGGTTGAATTAAATGGCTTGAATGAGATAACAACCTCGAAAAGAACTTGAATGGATCTTGAATGACAAGACGAGTGTTCTGAGATATCTTTAAGGCACCGGAACAATAGAATAGCGAGAAGTGGATGATTATGAGGTGCACCGGTATGAGAAGGAATCTTAAACGAGGAAAAAGATATGATCGACAAAACTTGACTTGAATCCACCGGAGAAGAAAGAGAACGGAGCATGATGAACTAGAAGCTCCATTAGAATCTTCCTAAGAATCACCGGATAAGAACATTGAAAGAAAAGAATGAAGGGACTTCACATGAATAAAATGGATACTTGATTAAAAAATCCGAGTCCTTGAAGAAAAAGGGTGGGAGGGAGGGACAACAAAGACAACTTGGGACGGATGAAACAAACAACGTTGAGAAGACTTGAGTTGATCTTGCGGATGTTGAAATGATTGGATCCACTTGAGGAGGAGCATGTCGGTTGAAAAGGATTGGCATGACAATCTCAATTATCATTAAGGATTAGTATTCACATAGGAGTATGAGAACACCGCTTAAGAAAAGGTATGGAATCAATGCTTGACTTTGAAGCAACTCGAATAGCACAGCTCAAAAGCAAAACAAAGGATTGGCTTGTAGAATAAGCCATATCAAACATATGATAGATATTTCGTTCAAAGTTTTCGTGGTGGGGCCTACACGGGCTCGATCGTACAACACCATCATGTACAAGGCAGTGCACATGACATACGAAGCGTCCTCGAGTTAGCATAGCCAAGGACTCTTTAAGACACAACGAGACCACTGTAAAACCAACCGTGGATAGGCGGACCACTAGACGTCGAACCCCAATTTCATATCATACATCTGTCGGAAAGGTATCCTAAGAGCTACTTGAATTCCCACTTATAAACACCTGAAATTTTCCGGTTATGCTATCAGGTGTTGGGGATACAGGGGAAGCATAATATCTCACCCAAAATTAGCAAATCCTACATCCAGCTGTATCCATCCTTCAACACATAACCAAGAAACCTTCGAAAATCATTTACCTCAACCTTCAAAAAGCATCCGTTATATGAGTTATGGCAATACTCCTGAACTCCCGCCCAGTACTAGGTGGCGTCGAGGTTATCTCACCAACAACTACATAAAAGAGATTTTCGATGTCGGCGAAACTCAGGTATTCCAGAATTGCAACGATAAAATTGTGACGATAACACCTCGGAGCTCAACTCCCCGGGACACTGCCACAACCCCTAAATATTAGCAGGCACCAAGAACAATGTTCTCGTCACAAAACCATCGGAACGAATCCAAGATTCCCGCGTGATCCTAAATTTTTTTTAGTGAAATTTGAGAAGAGAAGAGTCAAAACTCTACAACAGGATGCCTCACCAGAGCGACAAAGGGACTGAGGTGTAAAAGAACCCTACTCTCCGATATATATAATCCTAAAAGACTCAAAACATTTTCCTAGACTCAACAACGCCAGGGATTCGATCAAGCAGGGGGGCTCCTAAGTCGAGGAAGGCTCTGATTACCAACTTGTAACGCCCACGATGCGGCTATATCTCCCATGTGTCGGAGCACGACTTAGAGGCATAACCGCATTGTAAGCAATGTCGCAAGTGAGGTAATCTTCACACAACCCATGTAATACTTAAGGAAAAGAGATACATAGTTGGCTTACAATCGCCACTTCACACAATACATGAATAAAACATTACATCAACCAGATACAAACAAGGTCCGACTACGGAACCAAAATAAAAGAAGACTACCCCAAATGCTACACAGATTCCCGATCATCCCAACTGGGCTCCACTACTGATCAACTGAAAAACGGAACAACATAACGAACATGGTCTTCCTCGAGCTCCTCCTTGAACTCGGTTGCGTCACCTGCACGGTAACATCAGCACCTGCAAACTAGTTTTGGAAGTATCTGTGAGTCACGGGGACTCAGCAATTTCACACCCTCGTGATCAAGACTATTTAAGCTTATAGGAAGGGTAACAGGTATGAGGTGGAGCTGCAGCAAGCACTAGCATGTATGGTGGCTAACTTACACAAATGAGAGCGAGAAGAGAAGGCAAAGCGCAGTCGAGAATCTATGATCAAGAAGTGATCCTAGAACAACCTATGTTCAAGCATAACTCCAACAACCATGTTCACTTCCCGGACCCCGCCGAGAAGAGACCATCACGGCTACACACGCGGTTGATGCATTTTTAGATAAGTTAAGTTTCAGGTTTTCTACAACCGGACATTAACAAATTCACATCTGCCCATAACCGCGGGCACGAATTTCGAAAGTTCAAATCCCTGCAGGGGTGTCCCAACTTAGCCCATCACAAGCTCTCACGGTCAACGAAGGATATTCCTTCTCCCAAGACAATCCGATCAGACTTGGTATCCCGGTTACAAGACATCTCGACAATGGTAAAACAAGTCCAGCAAGACCGCCCGATGCGCCGACATCCTAATAGGAGCTGCACATATCTCGTTCTCAGGGCAACACCGGATGAACACTACGTACAGCTAAAACCAGCCCTCAAGTTTCCCCGAGGTGGCGCCGCAAATGGTAAAACCAAGGTTGGGCCTTGCTAGAGGAGTTTTATTCAAGGCGAACTATCAAGGAGTTCCCATTATAACCCAACCGTGTAAGGAACGCAAAATCAAGGAACATAACACTGGTATGACGGAAACTAGG
Organism: Triticum aestivum; assembly: GCF_018294505.1. Lineage (NCBI taxonomy): Eukaryota > Viridiplantae > Streptophyta > Magnoliopsida > Poales > Poaceae > Triticum > Triticum aestivum. The sequence continues at coordinate 298,370,667 of NC_057803.1, read as the reverse complement.
GCGGCAAGAGTGGAACAAAACACTAGGCATAAGGCCGAGCCTTCCACCCTTTACCAAGTATATAGATGCATTAATAAAATAAGAGATATTGTGATATCCCAACAAAATATCCATGTTCCAACAAGGAACAAACTCCAATCTTCACCTGCAACTAACAATGCTATAAGAGGGGCTGAGCAAAGCGGTAACATAGCCAAACAACGGTTTGCTAGGACAAGGTGGGTTAGGGGCTTGGCTTAACAATACGGGAGGCATGATATAGCAGGTGGTAGGTATCGTAGCATAGGCATAGCAAAAGAGTGAGCATCTTGAAAGCAAAGATAGAAGTGATTTCGAGGGTATGTTCATCTTGCCTGAGATCCCGCAAGGAAGAAGAACGAGTCCATGAAGAAGACAAACGGACGTAGTCAAATGGATCCTCACCAACGCGACGTTATCGGAACTAACCCGAAGAAAAAACACCAGAAAGAAGCAAACAACATGGTGAACAATCATCACATAAGCATGGCACGATGTGCAAACAAGTATGATGCATGTTCGGTTTAATGAGGCATGGCATGGCAAAGTGCACAAACAATCCTACAAATTAAGTGGAGCTCAATATGCAACTCCGTTCCATAGTGACGAAACACCGCGTGACTTATTTAGTTCCCTCTCATTTATGTACTCAACAATATTAAATGTTGTTAAACATGGCAAGAGGGTGAAGCAAATGAAAACTACCTATCTAGGCAAGTTTAAATGAGGCCGGAACAACAAACAACAAGTCCGGAAAATCCTCATGTGCATATTTCAAAGTTGGTACTGTTCTGCTCTATACACAATTTTAGAGTTGTTAAACATGCAAAGTGAAGCCACCATGTTAAACTAGGCATTTTTCTACCCCATTTACATATAATGTCATTTTCATCCATGTTTAAAATGCTTAAAATGTTGTTTGTTTAAATTTGCTTAAATAACTTGCTAAAATGATGTAATTCATAACTAATTAACCGTAGCTCGGTTTTAAACAAACTTATATTATGAAACTAGACAGAAATCTAAGCACATTTCATATATAACTTATTTTAATCCGATGCACCATTTGTGAGTTATTAAATGAATGAAGTGCAAGGGTTTTTCTGCAAATTAGCATTCACAGGATAATAGGAAAAACGTTCAGGCAGAAAAAAATATAGAGTTGGGCCGAATCTGGAGCGCTGCTCACATTGGGCCAACAGGGAGCTGGCAGATCTGGGCCATGTAGCGATCTGGCGCTGGGCCTCGGCAAGCTGGACGTTCAACATGCGGTGGCAGCATTCGACGTCTCGGTCCTGAAGCAGGGGATTGAGCAGGCTGGACTTGGCGCTGGGGTTCGAGCTTGCTTGTTCGACAGGGAAACAGCGACAGTAGCAGACCCGGCCGAGAAGAGGCCTGCAGGCGGCGGGTCCGGGCAAGGGGCAAAGTCCACGCGGGCGCGGCGGATCCAGCCAGTCTGAAGGTCAGGGAGGCGATGCTGCTCCTTCTGTTCGACAGGGAAGGGGAGAGCAGGGGAGGTCAGAGAAGGCAAAAGAGAGAGAGACGGGGACGTGCGACAGCGGGGTCTCACCGGCGAGGTCCGGCTTGGGATGGTGTGGACGGGAGCTCCTCTCCCGAACCAAAACGAGCATGGAGGCGGGTGAGCGTTGTTCCTGGACGGCGCGGAGGGAGGCGTGGGGCCTGCTGGTTTGGTCGTCGGGACGAGCTGCTCCTGAACCCCTCGGGATAGAGCATAGGAGAGGCTCTGGTTAGTGGGATGGGTGGATCAAATGCGAGGTGATTGGCCTAGTTGAGAAAACAAGGAGGAGGGTGGCGTTGTGGATGGATGGATTTGATAGATGGCGGCGGCGGCTGATCCTAGGAGGGAGGAGCCTATAGGTGGCGGTGGCTAGGGAGGACAAATATCCTAGTTTTTAGGGTTTGGTCCAGATTTAGACTAGGGAGTCTATATATAGTAAGTGGATTTTGGATAGGGGCATTTGGTCCCTTCGATTTTAATCGGACGGTCGAGAATAAATAGGCTAGGAAGTCCTAATAATAAAACGGTGATATTTAGTAGATGTTTGGGGATGATCCGGATCCAACGGTGACCATAGTCCGAATCGGGTCCGGGACAGCTTTCGGACGTGCGCGCGAGGAGGTCCGATGCACTGTGCAAAGAGGGGTAGGCATGTGCCTAGGTGGACTGTGGAGAGCGGGTTGGGTTGAGATGAGAGGAGAGGAGTGCAGCCCGGCAACTGTTTCCGGAGACAGAAAACGCCCGACGTTAGACCGACTATAATGCCGCTACAGTTTAACGGTTGGGCTATCGAACGAACTCCGAATGTGATGAAACTTGACAGGCAGTCTATCTACACTATAATAAGACCACACGCCAACTTTCAAACCATTCCGAGAATATTTTCCGGCCACTTATAAAATACTATTTCGGATATGCCGCAGGCGCGTGCAAGTGTGACTGGGCTCAGAACGGGCAACGGAAAGAACGGGGAGACCGGGACGGATGCAAGTTTTGAAAACATGATGATGCAATGCGGATGATGACATGGCAAGATGCAACACGCAAGAAAATGACAAGGCAAAACAGCGAATAACTGGAGGACACCTGGCACATCGGTCTCGGGGCGTTACAGGTATGGGATGAAAGTTGGCGTCCGGTGTTGTTATGTTGTTAGTAGGTTGCCTGCCAAGTTTCATCGCATTCGGAGTTCGTTTGATGCCCAAACGGTTAACTATAGCGACATTATTGACGGTCTAACGTCGGACGTTTTCGATCTCCAGAAACAGTCGCCGGGTCTCTCTCTCTTCTTTTCTCTCAGCTTAAGACCGTCTACACAGTCCACTACCTGCCGCCAGACCCAACCTAACCTCTCTCGGTTATGCCACGGCCCTCCTCGCACACGCATCCGAAAGCTGTCCCGGACCCGACCCGGGCGATCGTCCCCGATGGTTCCAGATCATCCCCCAACATCTACAAAACATCTTCGTTTTTCTTTTTGGCCTCCCTAGCCTATTTATCTCGAGCGTCCGATCTAAATCGGAGGGACCGGATTAGCCCCTACCAAAAATCCTATTGCTATATTGTAGGATCGAAAGTATGTCTAGAGGGGGGGGGGGTGATTAGACTACTTGACCAAATAAAAACTTAACCTTTTCCCAATTTTAGTTCTTGGCAGATTTTAGCTATTGTAGGACAATTCAAGCAATCATCACACAATTCAAGCAAGCATGCAAAGAGTATATTGGAAGCGGAAAGTAAAGCATGCAACTTGCAAGAATGTAAAGGGAAGGGTTTGGAGAATTCAAACGCAATTGGAGACACGGATGTTTTTCCCGTGGTTCGGATAGGTGGTGCTATCCTACATCCACGTTGATGGAGACTTCAACCCACGAAGGGTAACGGTTGCGCGAGTCCACGGAGGGCTCCACCCACAAAGGGTAATGGTTGCGCGAGTCCACGGAGGGCTCCACCCACGAAGGGTCCACGAAGAAGCAACCACCCACGAAGGGTCCACGAAGAAGCAACCTTGTCTATCCCACCATGGCCATCGCCCACGAAGGACTTGCCTCACTAGCGGTAGATCTTCACGAAGTAGGCGATCTCCTTGCCCTTACAAACTCCTTGGTTCAACTCCACAATCTTGTTGGAGGCTCCCAAGTGACACCTAGCCAATCTAGGAGACACCACTCTCCAAGAAGTAACAAATGGTGTGTTGATGATGAACTCCTTGCTCTTGTGCTTCAAATGATAGTCTCCCCAACACTCAACTCTCTCTCATAGGATTTGGATTTTGTGGAAAGAAGATTTGTGTGGAAAGCAACATGGGGAAGGCTAGAGATCAAGATTCATATGGTAGGAATGGAATATCTTGGTCTCGACACATGAGTAGGTGGTTCTCTCTCAGAACATATGAGTTGGAATTGTGTATGTGTTCTGATGGCTCTCTCCACGAATGAAGAGGAGGTGGAGGGGTATATATAGCCTCCACACAAAATCCAACCGTTACACACAGTTTTCCAATCTTGGTGGGACCGAATCAACAAACTCGGTCGGACCGAAAAGGTAAACCTAGTGGCCGTTAGAGATTTTCGGTGGGACTGACATACAACTCGGTAGGACCGATATGGTTAGGGTTTGGGCATAACGTAATCTCGATGAGACCTATTACACAAACTCGGTGAGACCGATTTTGGTAATTAGCTAACCAGAGAGTTGGTCAGGCAAACTCGGTGGGACCGATTTGCTCTTTCGGTGAGACCGAAAAGTTACAAAAAGGAAACACTGAATTTACATTGCAATCTCGGTGGGACCGATTCGCTCTTTCGGTGAGACTGGAAGGTTACGAAAGGGAAACAGAGAGTTTGCAATCCCATCTCAGTGAGACCGAGATCCTTATCGGTAGAACCGAATTGCTAGGGTTTGCAGTGGCTTATGACAAGTGAAACTCGGTGGCGCCGGATAGAAAGAATCGGTAGGACCGAGTTTGGCTTAGGGTTTAGGTCATATGTGGATATGGGAAAGTAGTTGAGGGTTTTGGAGCATATCACTAAGCACATGAAGCAAGAGGCTCATTAAGCAACACCTCATCCCTCCTTGATAGTATTGGCTTTTCCTAAAGACTCAATGTGATCTTGGATCACTAAAATATAAAATGAAGAGTCTTGAGCTTTTGAGCTTGAGCCAATCCTTTGTCCTTAGCATTTTGAGGGTTCCACTTTCACATCCATGCCATGCCAATCATTGAGCTTTCCTGAAATAGTCATCTTGGAATAGCATTAACTCAATGAGCTATATGTTGTTATGAATTACCAAAACCACCTAGGGATAGTTGCACTTTCAATCTCCCCCTTTTTGGTAATTGATGACAACATATAGATCAAAGCTTCGACAAATGATAATAAGCATGAAATATATCGTCGCTTTGAGAAGTACGTGACAAGTAAGAGCTCCCCCTAAATTTGTGCATATTTAAAATTTGCTTTGGACTGCAAATGCACAAAGAGTTAGAGTCATGGTTTACTCTTCCATGTCACATACATCTTGGTGGAGCGCTTAAAATGATAAGAATGAAATACATGCACTCATCACCAAGAATAGTGAATGATCACATAAGATAGATAAGATGATAATAATAAGCAAACATTAAGTGTAGCTTATGATCAAACACATGATCATCAATGTCTCATAGATAATGACATAGTATCTCACACAAAAGCAAACAAAGTTCGAAAAACCACCAAATAAAACAAGAGAGAATAAAAGCAACACTCTCTCTCAAAGCCTATGATCTATACATTTTCTCCCCCTTTGGCAACAAGTTACCAAAAAGTTCCTAGAAAATGCATAGTGCTAAAACGACACTCAGGCTTGATCTTCAGGTGGTGGTGGAGTCCGGAGCACTCCAAGGACGAAGCCTTCTGTAGACGTGGTTGGAGTTGAGGCTGAAGTAGATGCTGGAGCTGGTGGAACTGAGGCTGTAGCTGGTGCAGAAGTGGTGACTCTGGTGTCAGCAACTGGCACTGCATATGATCTCTGACCTCGTGGCACTCTGGCAAAGGCATCAGTTGTAGTCTTGCCTCTCCTCTCCTTCATGTCATCCTGGAGCTGCTCCACTGCAGTCTGAATCTCTGTCACTTTGACATCCAAGTCATAGAACTTTTGTTCCATGATCCTCTCTAAGCTTGCCTGGTTCTGAGTTAGGGTGGCTAGTCCTTGCTCAATCCACAGGGTGGATGCAATCAAGTAACCAAGCTGCTCTTGTTTGGTCTTCAAGAAGTACTCAGATGCCTCCTCTTGAGTTGGCATCTTGGCAGCTTTCTCCTTCCTCGCCTTCTCCTTCTTGGCTTGTGCTTGGGCAGATGATGGTTCATTCTCATTCATCACAACTTGGTTGTCCTCAAAGTCTGGATGAATAGACAAGTGTTCCTTGTCCAACAAGTATATGCCTGTGCCCATCTTCGAGTTGATTAACTCCTGAATCTGAGGGGCATAACCACAGCTCCTCTTCTGATCTGCTGCAGTCCTCTTAATAGTTTCTAGTATGAGGCTCATGACCTTGAATTTCTGAGGCACATCAAATACATGAAGCAAATTGATTGCATGACCTCTGATCATCTTGTGATCACCTGACTTGGGAAATAGAGTGTACCTAAGAATCCAGTTGATAGTTGGCAGCCCTGACAGAAGATAATGCACTAAGCCAAACTTGAAAGTATCAAGTGCTTCATTTGGAATTTCCTTGTACATATTGGACATAGAGTTGTGGTCCATCTTCTTCTTGGCATAGATATCCAAGTCATCCTCATGCTCCTTTGGGGCATTGATGAGCTGTGCCCACTCAGCAACAGTAGATTGGTACCTCGTACCTTCAGACATCCATGTTATCCTACCATCTGGATAGAAGTGTGCCGTGGAGTAGAATTGCATAATAAGTTCCTCGTTCCACTTTGTGAGCTTCTGCCCAACAAAGTCTGCTACTCCACAAGCATTGAAGCTGTCTTGCACTCTAGGATAGTGCTCTTCATTGTCCTTGATGTACGCCCAATCAACCCATCTCATGTCACAAACTATGGGCTTATTGTCCAACAAAACTGTCTCATAGAAGTCCTGCTGTTCCTTAGTGTGGAACCTGTAGTCAACAGCAGTCCTTCTCCTTGAAGCATACGGATCTGCTTCTCTCCACTTCCTGAGCCCTGAGTCTCTCCTGAGCTTCATGTCCTCAGCCACAGGATGAGCATCACTATGGTCTGGGATCTTGGGCTTGAGCTTTCTGAGCACTTGACCTTCTTCTTCTTCAGCAATGTCAGGCACTGGGGCCTTGTTCTTTTCAGCTGCAGGTATGCTCCTTGTATTCCTCTTTGGCTTTGGCTTTGGAGCTGGCTTGACCTTAGAAGCAGTTGACCCTGATCTTATGGCATCACCCATCAGCTTGGGTGCCTTAGGTGCTGGTGCAACAACCTCTTCTTCTTCCTCTTCTTCCATGATGGAAGCCTTTCCAAGCACTCTGGCTACGGTCTTCTTGACCCTTTCCTTCCGTTTCTTGCCTTTAGCAGCAACTGGCTCTATGGTTGCAGGCTTTTCAGGAATCTGAGTTGAGGCTCTGGCCTTTGGCATAGGCTGCCTGCCTGCTGGCCTTCTGATTTTCATCCCTGGCTTTGTGCCTTGAGCTAGGCCATGTTCCTTCTTGAGCACTACTCTCTTTGAAGTTGCTTCCTCTTCTGCCACATAGTCCTCATCCTCTGATTCTGAGGTTCTCTTCTTCCTTTGTCTTGTGGCAGCTTTTGGCAGATTTCTAGGGGTGCTCCTGCTGCCTTCATCTGAGGAACTTGAGGGACTAGTGCCCTCACTCATCTGCACTTGCTCTTCTGACATGTTCTGGCTATCACTCTGGTCTGACATGATGAACAAGCTGACTGCTGACCCTGTGAACAGTTTATAGATGAGGTAGCCTAGATGAGCATCACAAAATGCAGAGATTTTTGCAAAAGAATGACTCAAAATCTTAGTTTTAGTTTCCCACTGAAATCATCTCGGATCTACCGATTTTCAAACTCGGTGATACCGAAGCAGTTTTTGGAACCTAAACTAGTGAACTCGGTCAGACCGAGTCACAGTTCGGTGGCACCGAGACTGCTAGGGTTTCACAAAGTTCCAAAATCGGTCACACCGATAAGTAATTCTCGGTCAGACCGAGTCTCACTTGTGCAATGGCATAAGCCAAATCGGTGGGACCGAGTTTTTCAACTCGGTGGGTCCGAGATGGTTTCGGCGGAAACCTAACCCTAAAATTTTCGAATCAAAACTAATCTACGAACGCATTGACTAGATAGGAGTGTTTCAATCGTGGCAAGAATCATTAAGAACACAATGTGCTAGGAATCGGACGGGGAATAGCACTGTGATCGAGTCCATACCCTAGTTCGGTGGAGACTCGCTACGGCGGCAACGGCAGGGTTGAATTCCGTTGACGGCGACGAAGACCAGCGACTGGAGGCGGCTGGCGGCGAGGAGACGATCCGGAGACCAAGTTGGCAGAGCAGGCTATCGCGCGGGCGAAGGGGTTCGGAGAAATTTCCAAATTTTTGCCCGTGACTATATATAGCCCGACCCTGTCGGTGTGACCGAGTGGAACAACTCAGTGGCACCAAGATGCAAAACTGTATATAGTTGTTGCAACTCGGTGTGACCGAATGGTTCAAATCGGTTGCACCGAGATCGAAAACCTAGATCAACTTAGTGATCTCGGTAGGACCGAAAGTAGGGTATCGGTCAGACCGAGAATCATAAAGAGGTTTTGGAAGTTTAAGTCTATGACGAATCGGGGACTCCGAGCGCTCCTCACACAGAGTGGTTCGAATCTGACTTGATCAAATTTTGTGATGTAGCATGAATAGAGTTTGAGACGAGAAAAGCATAGATAGCTAGAGGAGGTTCTTAGGCATTCTTTTCCATCCACTTGGCAAAAGGAAATAAAACCAAACAATCAAAACCCTCGAATGAGTAAAATATGCAACCAGCATGCTCACACAATAATATGGCAAATGAAATATGTGACAAGGCATGCACAACCAATTCTAGCATCTATCAAGCAATTTGCGATGACAAGGTCATCTATATATGAGTATATTGACTTAGGAGTCAAGTGAGAACACTTGATCATAGGTCATACTCATCGTTTAAGCTCAAGTGGGGTTACCACTTTTACATAAAGCATTGTTGTGCTCACATCTTTAGAGTTGCTTTAGCTCAAGTCTTAAAGTAAAGCTCCCCCTAGATGTGATATTCCCCCTTAGAGGGATGAACTAACCTCGGGTTTTGTCGATGATGACTTCATGTAGATGTTGAAGATGTGGATGCTCAATGTTGATGTAGATCACTTGGAGCTATCCATTTGAGTGAATTGCACTTTCAATACCTACATGGGTTAGTCCCACAAGGAACAAACAAGGATATCCATAGACTTAGAGTGATGCACACACAAGATGATGTCCATGAAAACTTTTAGGTTACCTTGTCCCTTGTCTTACCAACAAGAGGGTTTGTGACTCCTTGAACTAGTGCAAGATGTGGAAGTTGATTGCACTTGTTCTTGCCAAAATGATAAGAGTGAAGTATGTTGGCGGAGTCACCCTCAAGAACTCTCTAGTTCTTCTTCTTTTGGATCCACACCATCTTGATGGGAATCATTAGAGTTGCAGTCGTACTTGATGAAGTGGAACTTGAAGTAGTCTTGGGAATCCACTTGACTAAGGTCTTAGGAGCTTCTTCGAATGCATCAATTTCCTCTTGAAGCTTGTCCTTGCCTTTTTGCTTGTAGTCTTGTGGTGGAAGATCATCTTGAGCTTGTGTCCCCTTGAAAGAAGTATCATACTTCTCTTGTTGAGGAACAAACTTTGTCTTGGGGTATTGATCTTCTTCCCACTCAACTCCATTGGCATTGAACTTTCGTTCAAAACCAACACCTTGATTCTTCCGGTGCATTCCTTGCTTGCGCACAATTTCCTCGAATTGCTTACTCCCGGCAAGGCTTTTGTACACTCCTTTCTCTATAATTCCCTTCAACAAGCTATTTTCTTGCTCAAGTGTAACTTGGCTAAGAGAATCATTAGTGGAATCAAGAGAACTACTAGAAGCAACAATATTGGATTTAGCATGATCATTGTTACTGCTAGAGGAAGAATCTTTCTTGTTCTTGTTACTATACTTGACTTGAGGCATGTAAGTGGATAAGAGTAAACGCTTGGCAATGTAAGAAGAACTTTTCTTGCGGAGATCATCATTGATTGCTTTTAAGAACTCATGTTCTTGCTCAAGATTGAGCTTTTCAAAGCGTAATTTCTCATGAGCTCTTAAAAGTTCTCGATGATCTTCGAAGATAGTTTCATGAGCTAACTTAAGAGTGTTTAGTTAGAGCCTCAATCTTCTCCTTATCATTGTCATTCGTTTTATCTTGATTAGCATGATTAATTGACGTTTCATCATAGTATTCATCATTAGAGTTGTCAACAAGCAAATCATCACCTAACAAGTCATCTTCATCACTATTGAAATCAACATACTCGGGGTGTGTTACCTTAGGACCTTTGGCCATGAAGCATCTTCCAATTCCTTCATTTGGTGAGTCAAATATGTCGTAGGAGTTGGTTGACACAAGTGCTAGACCGGCAACACCTTCATCGTGAGTATCTTCGGAGTCGGAGTGATAACTTCTCTCGGAGTGGCTGTCGGAGTCGGAGCCGGATACCCATTCACCAACATGAGCTTGATGTCTTCGTTTTGTGTAGCTCCTTGATGATTTTTCCTTCCTTTCTGAATCCTTGCTTCTCCGTGAGTATCTTCGTTCATAACGATCATCTCTACTCCTCTCTCTTGGTGGTGATTCTTTGCTTCTTCTTTTTGGAGAATCTTCTCTTCTCTTGTAGGGAGCCGTACACTCATTGGCATAGTGTCCGGGTCTTCCACAACTATAGCAGTTTCGCTCTCGACTAGAAGATCTTTTGTCATTGTAGGACCTTGACTTGAAGCTTCTATCTTTGCTTCTACTCTTGTAGAACTTGTTGAAGTTCTTCACCATTAAGCTCAATTCTTCGTTGAAGTTTTGTTTCTCACTTGATGATGTAGGGGCTTCACATGAGGCTTTGTAGGAACCACTTGATTTGTTGTGAAGTTCCTCTTTATCCTTAAGTGACATCTCATGAGCAACAATTCTTCCAATCACCTCCGTTGGCTTGAGATCTTTGTAATTGGGCATCATTTGGATCAATGTGCACACGGTATCATATTTTCCATCCAAGGCTCGTAGAATCTTCTTGATGATGAATCTATCGGTCATCTCTTCACTTCCTAAGCCGGCAATCTCATTTGTGATGAGAGCAAGCCTAGAGTACATTTCAGCGACACCTTCACCATCCTTCATTTTGAACTTGTCAAGTTGACTTTGAAGCACATCCAACTTGGATTGCTTGACGGAGTCGGTACCTTCGTACATATCAATCAAAGTGTCCCAAATTTCCTTTGCATTCTCAAGACGGCTGATTTTGTTGAATTCTTCGGGGCACAATCCGTTGAAGAGAATATCACAAGCTTGAGCATTGTATTGCAACATCTTCAACTCATCCGCGGTAGCTTCACGGTTTGGTTCTTTCCCATCAAAGAAGTCACCTTGCAAACCAACACACACAATAGCCCAAACGGCGGGGTTATGTCCAAGAATATGCATTTTCATTTTATGCTTCCAACTAGCAAAATTAGTACCATCAAAGTAAGGACCTCTACGGTGATAATTTCCCTCGCTAGACGCCATACTCTCCTAGGTTGTGAAACCAAGGCTATGACCACCAAAAGCTATGGAGATCAAAGCAAATGGAGACCAAAGCTCTGATACCACTTGTAGGATCGAAAGTATGTCTAGAGGGGGGGTGATTAGACTACTTGACCAAATAAAAACTTAACCTTTTCCCAATTTTAGTTCTTGGCAGATTTTAGCTATTGTAGGACAAGTCAAGCAATCATCACACAATTCAAGCAAGCATGCAAAGAGTATATTGGCAGCGGAAAGTAAAGCATGCAACTTGCAAGAATGTAAAGGGAAGGGTTTGGAGAATTCAAACGCAATTGGAGACACGGATGTTTTTCCTGTGGTTCGGATAGGTGGTGCTATCCTACATCCACGTTGATGGAGACTTCAACCCACGAAGGGTAACGGTTGCGCGAGTCCACGGAGGGCTCCACCCACAAAGGGTAATGGTTGCGCGAGTCCATGGAGGGCTCCACCCACGAAGGGTCCACGAAGAAGCAACCACCCATGAAGGGTCCACGAAGAAGCAACCTTGTCTATCCCACCATGGCCATTGCCCACGAAGGACTTGCCTCACTAGCGGTAGATCTTCACGAAGTAGGCGATCTCCTTGCCCTTACAAACTCCTTGGTTCAACTCCACAATCTTGTTGGAGGCTCCCAAGTGACACCTAGCCAATCTAGGAGACACCACTCTCCAAGAAGTAACAAATGGTGTGTTGATGATGAACTCCTTGCTCTTGTGCTTCAAATGATAGTCTCCCCAACACTCAACTCTCTCTCATAGGATTTGGATTTTGTGGAAAGAAGATTTGAGTGGAAAGCAACTTGGGGAAGGCTAGAGATCAAGATTCATATGGTAGGAATGGAATATCTTGGTCTCGACACATGAGTAGGTGGTTCTCTCTCAGAACATATGAGTTGGAATTGTGTATGTGTTCTGATGGCTCTCTCCACGAATGAAGAGGAGGTGGAGGGGTATATATAGCCTCCACACAAAATCCAACCGTTACACACAGTTTTCCAATCTCGGTGGGACCGAATCAACAAACTCGGTCGGACCGAAAAGGTAAACCTAGTGGCCGTTAGAGATTTTCGGTGGGACTGACATACAACTCGGTAGGACCGATATGGTTAGGGTTTGGGCATAACGTAATCTCGGTGAGACCGATTACACAAACTCGGTGAGACCGATTTTGGTAATTAGCTAACCAGAGAGTTGGTCAGGCAAACTCGGTGGGACCGATTTGCTCTTTCGGTGAGACCGAAAAGTTACAAAAAGGAAACACTGAATTTACATTGCAATCTCGGTGGGACCGATTCGCTCTTTCGGTGAGACCGAAAGGTTACGAAAGGGAAACAGAGAGTTTGCAATCCCATCTCGGTGAGACCGAGATCCTTATCGGTAGAACCGAATTGCTAGGGTTTGCAGTGGCTTATGACAAGTGAAACTCGGTGGCGCCGGATAGAAAGAATCGGTAGGACCGAGTTTGGCTTAGGGTTTAGGTCATATGTGGATATGGGAAAGTAGTTGAGGGTTTTGGAGCATATCACTAAGCACATGAAGCAAGAGGCTAATTAAGCAACACCTCATCCCTCCTTGATAGTATTGGCTTTTCCTAAAGACTCAATGTGATCTTGGATCACTAAAATATAAAATGAAGAGTCTTGAGCTTTTGAGCTTGAGCCAATCCTTTGTCCTTAGCATTTGGAGGGTTCCACTTTCACATCCATGCCATGCCAATCATTGAGCTTTCCTGAAATAGTCATCTTGGAATACCATTAGCAAAATGAGCTATATGTTGTTATGAATTACCAAAACCACCTAGGGATAGTTGCACTTTCATATGTATAGTGGCAACCCTAGACTAATCCCTAAATTCTATCCCGATTGTCCCATCCATTCCGTGTCCGCTGCCGCCACCATCTTCTTGGGGATCCGCGCTGCCCAACCTCCAGCCGCCACCCACTCTCCCATGAATCCTCCATCGAGCCAACGAGAGCATCGCCCGATCCCCTTCTCCTTGTTTTTTTCCTCCACCCACCAACGGGAGCCCGAGCTCCTTCTCCCCGACCCCGAGCACTCGATCCACCTCGCCGGTGCCTCCTCCTCCAAATTCGATCGGGGGAGGAGCTCTCGATCTAAAGCTTTCTTGCGCCTGCGGTCCAGCGCACCCGTGCCAAGGCCTCACCTCTTCCTCCTCTACCCGACACCCACCGTCCTCGCAGTCTCCTGCAGCCTCCCGTTGCCGCGACCCCGTTCGCTTCGTCGGGCCGAAGCTCGCCGTCGCCGGTGACAGCAACATCGTCGTCGCCCTCCTCCTCTCCTCCCATGCGCGCATCGACTCAATCCCGTTGCCCTCCGTCTTCATCGTCGCACCGCCCGTGCTCCTCCGCACTGTCCAACAGCAGCAGCGTACCCCAGCGCCCGCTCCTTTCCTCCGCTCGCGGCACCAAGCCCGAGCCTCCCGTCGCCAAACGCCACCGTGGCCAGCCGCTGAAGCTAGACTGGACCATGCCGCAGCTCCTCTGCCTCCTTCCTTCCTCTCTTTCTCCTTCTTCTCTGTCGTTTCTGTCTCCCTCCTTCTCGCGGCTCACCTTCTC